>NC_081363.1:4545126-4570126 GCF_030684315.1 Stegostoma tigrinum | reverse complement strand
ATAATGGGAACTGCAGATGCTGGAGAATCCAAGATAATAAAATGTGAGGCTGGATGAACACAGCAGGCCAAGCAGCATCTCAGGAGCACAAAAGAAAATATTTCGGGCCTCGACCCTTCATCAGAAAAGGGGGATGGGGAGAGGATTCTGAAATAAATAGGGAGAGAGGGGGAGGCGGACCGAAGATGGATAGAAGAGAAGTGGAGAGGAGAGTAGGGTGGGGAGGTAGGGAGGGGATAGGCCAGTCCAGGGAGGATGGACAGGTCAAGGGGGCGGGATGAGGTTAGTAGGTAGGAAATGGAGCTTGAGGTGGGAGGAGGGGATAGATGAGAGGAAGAACAGGTTAGACAGGCTGGGACGAGCTGGGCTGGTTTTGCGATGCAGTGGAGGGGGGGAAGAGCTGGGCTGGTTGTGTGGTGCAGTGGGGGGAGGGGACGAACTGGGCTGGCTTTGGGATGCAGTGGGTGTGGGGGGAGATTTTGAAGCTGGTGAAGTCCACATTGATACCATTAGGCTGCAGGGTTCCCAGGCGGAATATGAGTTGCTGTTCCTGCAACCTTCGGGTGGCATCATTGTGGCACTGCAGGAGGCCCATGATGGACATGTCATCTAAAGAATGGGAGGGGGAGTGGAAATGGTTTGCGACTGGGAGGCGCAGTTGTTTGTTGCGAACTGAGCGGAGGTGTTCTGCAAAGCGGTCTCCAAGCCTCCGCTTGGTTTCCCCAATGTAGAGGAAGCCACACCGTGTACAGTGGATGCAGTATACCACATTGGCAGATGTGCAGGTGAACATCTGCTTAATATGGAAAGTCATCTTGGAGCCTGGGATGGGGTGAGGGAGGAGGTGTGGGGGCAAGTGTAGCACTTCCTGCGGTTGCAGGGGATGGTGCCGGGTGTGGTGGGGTTGGAGGGGAGTGTGGAGCAGACAAGGGAGTCGTGGAGAGCGTGATCTCTCCGGAAGGCAGACAAGGGTGGGGATGGAAAAATGTCTTGGGTGGTGGGGTCGGATTGTAGATGGCGGACGTGTCGGAGGATGATGCATTGTATCCGGAGGTTGGTGGGGTGGTGTGTGAGTACGAGAGGGATCCTCTTTGGGCGGTTGTGGCGGGGGCGGGGTGTGAGGGATGTGTTGCGGGAAATGCGGGAGACGTGGTTAAGGGCGTTCTCGACCACTGTGGAGGGGAAAGTTGCGGTCCTTAAAGAACTTGGACATCTGGGATGTGCAGGAGTGGAATGCCTCATCCTGGGAGCAGATGCGGTGGAGGCGAAGGAATTGGGAATAGGGGATGGAATTTTTGCAGGAAGGTGGGTGGGAGGAGGTGTATTCCAGGTAGCTGTGGGAGTCGGTGGGCTTCAAATGGACATCGGTTTGTAGGTGGTTGCCTGAGATGGAGACACAGAAGTCCAGGAAGGTAAGGGATGTGTTGGAGATAGTCCAGGTGAATTTGAGGTTGGGGTAGAAGGTGTTGGTTTCAGGTGAACATTCTGCTTGGGAACCCTGCAGCCCAATGGCATCAATGTGGATTTCACCAGCTTCAAAATCTCCCCTCCACCCACTGCATCCCAAAACCAGCCCAGTTCATCCCTGCCTCCCTAACCTGTCCTTTCTCCTACTTATCCCCTCCTCCCACCTCAAGCCGCACCTCCATTTCCTACCTACTAACCTCATCCCGCCTCCTTGACCTGTCTGTCCTCCCCGGACTGACCTTTCCCCTCCTCACCTCCTCATCTATACTCTCCTCTCCACCTATCTTCCCCTCTATCCATCTTCAGTCCACCTCCCCCTCTCTCCCCATCCCCCTTTTCTGATGAAGGGCCTAGACCCAAGACAGAGCCTTGACTCTGCTCAATGGTTGAGCTTCCATATCTGTCTGTGGCTTGTCCCTTACTCTGAGACTGGGGCCCATTGATATAGATAACTCTTGTACATGGAGACATTTTGCATTCCCTGTCACACCATTTCAGAATTGTCTAAGTTTCTAAGGGATCCCCGCTCCCCTCTCTAACCTCCCAATAGTGCAGACCCAGTTCCCATAATCTCCCCTGTGCGAACTGTCCCACCACAGCCAGGAGCTGGCGCCAATGGGACATCTGTCAGACGGATGGAGTCGATTCATTGGGATGGTGCGCAGAGAGATGTCGGAAAAGACTGGGGTTCTGTTTGTGCTCTGCTCAGTCATAGGGCCATGCACTGACTGCTGCCCTTTCTGGAGAGGATACTGAGTCAGCAGAATGTTCCGGGCACACCCGCTAGGTCCCAGCTGTTTGGACATGATGTGATATCACTGTGGATATAAAACCAGAAAGTGCCAGAGAAACTCAGCAGGTTGAGAAGCGTCTGTGAAGAGAGAAACGGAGTTAACATTTCGAGTCCAGTGACCCTTCACTGACTGAGTTTCTCCAGCACTTCCTTCCCTGGTGGGAGCTCTGAGGAAGGGTCCCCGGACCTGAAGTGTTAACTCTGGTTTCTCTCCACAGATGCTGCCAGACCTGCTGAGCTTTTCCAGCAATTCCTGTTTTCCTTTTGGATTTCCAGCGTCTTTGTTTGATATCACCGTTAAAACACCCTGCTATCAGGGCTGCGATTGCAAAAGTGACACTCATATAAATCTTGGATAACTGGGTGAATGTGTTGAGGATGTCTACCTGTGACACTCAGACTAAGAGCTAACACTTCTGCATACACGCACAGACTGAGAGCAATGATGTCCTTGTAACTTGGGCAGAGTGAATTAGGGCCTGGGTTTACAGGGTCCATAGAATCCCTACAGCCTGGGAGCAGGCCCTTCAGCCCAACAAGTCCACACTGCCCCTTGAAGCATCCCACCCAGACCCATCCCCCTATACCCACACACCCCTGAACACTACGGGCAATTTAGCATGGCCGATCCACCTAGCCTGCACATCTTTGGACTGTGGGAGGAAACCAGAGCACCTGGAGGAAACCCACGCAGACGCGGGGAGAATGTGCAAACTCCACACAGACAGTTGCCCGAGGCTGGAATTGAACCCGGGTCCCTGGCGCTGTGAGGCCGCAGTGCGAACCACAGAGCCACCGTGCCAGCCCCGGGGTTGTGTTTTCATTTTAACTATCAGACTGCAAATAAACTCAACACAGCCCAGAGTCCTGATATTTTAAATTGAAAATTCTCCTCGGAATTAGAATGAGAATTTGGTTTAATTGTCACACATTCTCAAATAGAGGAGGACAGTGCAGAGTGTACTGGTGATCATTCCCAGCACCATCTTAGGTAGACAGATACCTCCGTACAAAATAGAAAATAAAGAAATACAGTGAAAAGTTCAGCATTACATTCTAAAGCAGAGAAAAGGAGGGAAAAAAATAGAAATGGAAGCAGATGTGTCTTCACTGGTCTTCACTCTGTGTCTGGTCTGGGCCTCATCCTCAAGCTAGATAGATGCTTGATGACTAGCACAAACACAATGGGCCAAAGGGCCTCTTTCTGTGCTGTTAAATCTGTGGGAGTGTGGAGAGATTGTTGAGTCTAGAGGAGAGGGTTACAGTAGCCAGTGAGCCTGGGTAGTGCTGGGTGATGTTAGTGAAGTGGATGTGTATTGGGGAGACTGACTGGGTCAGGGAGTGAGGGGGTAATGCTCCTGCTCTCCCTGGGGAGCAGAGAGAGAGAGACAGAGATGGAGAGAGAGAGAGAGAGAGAGAGATTGGGAGAGAGAGAGATGGAGAGAGAGAGAGAGAGAGAGAGAGAGAGGCGGAGCTGGGACAAGAGCCACAGCGAGAAGTGCTCCAGATTCTTGATCGTGCAGAGAATCACTGGTCGAAAGAGAGGCCACGGCGAATCCTGGTGGCAATCTCGGCCACAAGTTGTCACATTAGTGACCATGTCTGCTGGGACCTGCAGGCCGTGCTCAGGGACTCCCTGCCCTAAACTGCAGCTGTGTTTGTGCGTGTTCACCTCTCCGGACTCAAAGCAAGGAGCTTCCAACCTCCCACCTCCCGAACCTTCCAGACTCCCCACTGAGAGCCATTGCTTGTCTCATCTTCTTCTGTTGCCCTGTTAATCCATGAAGAGCTGCTCAGTTACAAGGCCAGTGGTCAGCAAGGACAGGATTATTTATTCAGGGCCTGGCTCCTCTCTCTCTGCGTTCTGGTCATGTCTGACATCTGCCATAAGCAGCTGAGCAACAAGTGAGCTGTGAATGGGGGAGCCTGAGGGTGATGACTGTCTCTTTATCTCACCTCAGTCTGAAAGCATTGAACACCATGTGCTCAAACCATCCTTCTAACCCAGAGACAACATCTGTGTGGCTTTGATTCAAGCACACAACATCAGCTGAACTCCTGGGCTATTCTGGTTGGTGGCAGTAAATAAACTCTCGCTCCATACCGAAACCCAGCAGATGTGACTGCAGCAGAGTGCCCACCCTCCTGTGTCAGGGCTGAATGCCTCACAGATTTAACGCCAGCTCCTGAAGACCCTTTCATGTCCCTGGGGAGAGTGATAAACAGTCAATGGGAATATCGGCAGCAGAGAGTCTGACACAGTTTTTATGGGAATGCCTGCGGTAATGAGAAACTTCAGCGATGAGGGTAAATTGAAGAAGCTGGGGGTGTTCTGTTTGGAGTGAAGGTAGCTGACAGGAGATTCGATCGGTGTTCTCAAAAGCAGGAGTGGGCTGGACAGAGTAGGTAGGGAGAAATTGTTTCTGATTGTAAAAGGATCACGAACAGAGGGACACTCTCCGGCTGGATAGCCTGGGGCTATTCTCCCCGGAGTGTCGGAGGCTGAGGGGGTGACCTTATAGAGGTTTATAAAACCGTGAGGGGCATGGATAGGATGAATAGCTAAATGATTTTCCCCAGGGTGGGGGAGTCCAAAACTAGAAGGGCATAAGTTTAAGGTGAGAGGGGAAATATTTAAAAGGGACCTAAGGAGTAATATTTTCACATTAAGGGTGGTGTGTATGGGATGAGCTGTAAGAGGAAGTGGTGGAGGCTGGTACAGTTACAACATTGAAAAGGCTTCTGGATGGGGACATGGATTGGAAGGGTTTAGTGGGATATGGGCCAAATGCAGATTTGTTTAGAATATCTGGTGAGTATGGACGAGTTGGACCGAAGGGTTTGTTTCCATGCTGGGTAGCTCTATGACTCCAAACGCTATGAAACAAAAAACTGACACTGAGCTGCAGATTCCTTTAAACGCACAGAACTGAACCTGGCCATTCAGCCCTAAGTGGTCCAGGGTAGTGTTTTTCCTTCACATCAGCCCCTTACACATGTCTGAATAGAATCTCCTCAGTGTGGAAACTGGCCCTTTGGCCCAACCAGTCCACACCAAACCTCAGACCATCCCACCCAGACCCATCCTCCTATAACTCACACAACCTACACCCCCCTGAACACTACAGGCAATTTCTCATGGCTGATCCACCTCGCCTGCACATCTTTGGACTGTGGGAGGAAACCGGAGCACCCGGAGGAAACCCACGCAGACTCGGGGAGAATGTGCAAACTCCGCACAGACAGTTACCCGAGGGTGGAATCGAACCGGGGTCCCTGACGCTGTGAGGCTGCAGTGCTGACCATAGAGCCACCGTGTCACCCCTGGATCTAGCTTCCTTGTCAATACAGCTATCCTGTCCACCTCAGCCATTCCCTGTGGGAGCATAGCCATGGAACTATCATGACCCACTGTGATCCCACTCCTTCCAGGGTCATCACAAAAGTTAAATATTAAATCAAAATATTCAAGGCCCCCAATTTTCCTGTTGGATGAACTCATACAGCAGCTGACACTGAAAACACTGGTCAACTTACTGTATGTAACAAAAAAACTACTGTTTAATACCAAAAAACCAACTTTAGCAGCAAGCAAAACAAATATGAATGATCAATTTACAACTCCCCAACCTAAACTCCACCTCTTCTCAGATGTCTACATACACGTACAGATAGATATGGATACACTAAAAATGTATAGATGTTATGGGCAGAGAATCTCCCCTCCCCCCACTGCATCCCAAAACCAGCCCAGCTCGTCCCTGCCTCCCTAACCTGTTCTTCCTCTCACCCATCCCTTCCTCCCACCCCAAGCCGCACCTCCACTTCCTACCTACTAACCTCATCCCGCCTCCTTAACCTGTCCGTCTTCCCTGGACTGACCTATCCCCTCCGTACCTCCCCACCTATACTCTCCTTTACTTGCTCCGTCCCTGCCTCTTTGACTTGTCTGTCTCTGCTCCACCTATTTTCTCCTCTATCCATATTCTATCCGTCTCTCCCCTCTCTCCCTACTTATTTCAGAACCCTCTCCCCATCCCCCTCTCTGATGAAGGGTCTAGGCCCGAAACGTCAGCTTTTGTGCTCCTAAGATGCTGCTTGTCCTGCTGTGTCCATCCAGCTCCACGCTTTGTTATCTCTCTTAGTGGAAGCACTGCTTTTAGATCTTATTTCCAATCCCTTTCAATCCTTACCACAGGTACAGGACAGGTGGCACACTACTTATTCTGTCTGCCAATCAACGGTTAGAGGCACAAAATCGGAAATTGCTGGAAAAGCTCAGCAGGTCTGGCAGCTTCTGTGAAGGAAAAAATCAGAGTTAATATTTCACGTCCAGTGACCCTTTCTCAGAACTTCTTCAGAAGCCAGTTCCGAGGAAGGGTCACCGGACCTGAAATGTTAATTCTGACATAACAAAGTGTGGGGCTGGATGAACACAGCTTGGCCTGCTGAGTTCATCCAGCCCCACACTTTGATATCTTGAATTCTCCAGCATCTGCAGTTCCCATTATCTCTGATCATAATTCTGACTTTTTTTCCTTCACAGATGCTGCCAGACCTGCTGAGCCTTTCCAGCAACTTCTGTTCTTGTTCCTGATTTACAGCATAGAACACAGAACATAGAACATTACAGCACTGTACAGGCCCTTCGGCCCTCGATGTTGTGCCGACCTGTCATACCGATCTCAAGCTCATCTAACCTACACTATTCCATGTACGTCCATATGCTTGTCTAATGACGACTTAAATGTACTTAAAGTTGGCGAGTCTACTACCGTTGCAGGCAAAGCGTTCCATTCCCTTACTACTCTCTGAGTAAAGAAACTACCTCTGACATCTGTCCTCTAGCTTTCATCCCTCAATTTAAAGCTATGCCCCCTCATGCTCGCCGTCACCATCCTAGGAAAAAGGCTCACCCTATCCACCCTCTCTAACCCTCTGATTATTTTATATGTTTCAATTAAGTCACCTCTCAACCTTCTCTCTAATGAAAACAGCCTCAAGTCCCTCAGCCTTTCCTCGTAAGACCTTCCCTCCATACCAGGCAACGTCCTAGTAAATCTCCTCTGCACCCTTTCCAAAGCTTCTACATCCTTCTTATAATGCGGTGGCCAGAACTGTACACAATACTCCAAGTGCGGCCGCACCAGAGTTTTGCACAGCTTCACCATAACCTCTTGTTTCCGGAACTCGATCCCTCTATTAATAAAAGCTAAAACACTGTATGCCTTCTTAACAGCCCTGTCAACCTGGGTGGCAACTTTCAAGGATCTGTGTACATGGACACCGAGATCTCTCTGCTCATCTACACTACCAAGAATCTTACCATTAGCCCTGTACTTTGCCTTCCGGTTACTCCTACCGAAGTGCATCACCTCACACTTGTCTGCATTAAACTCCATTTGCCACCTCTCAGCCCAGCTCTGCAGCTTATCTATGTCTCTCTGCAACCCACAGCATCTTTCGTCACTATCCACAACTCCACCGACCTTAGTGTCGTCTGCAAATTTACTAACCCATCCTTCTACGCCCTCATCCAGGTCATTTATAAAAATGACAAACAGCAGTGGACCCAACACCGACCCTTGCGGTACACCACTAGTAACTGGTCTCCAGGATGAACATTTCCCATCAACTACCACCCTCTGTCCTCTTTCAGCAAGTCAATTTCTGATCCAAACTGCTATATCTCCCACAATCCCATTCCTCCGCATTTTGTACAATAGCCTATTGTGGGGAACCTTATCGAACGCCTTGCTGAAATCCATATACACCACATCAACTGGTTTACTCTCATCTACCTGTTTGGTCACCTTCTCAAAGAGCTCAATAAGGTTTGTGAGGCATGACCTACCCTTCACAAAACCGCAGTTCTTTTGGTTTTTAATGGTTAGTGGCAGCAGCCTGTGTATAAATGGTGAGCATGAAAAGCGAGCGCTCTTCCATTTCTTAGATAATAAAGTGTGGAGCTGGATGAACACAGCAGGCCAAGCAGCACCTTAGGAGCACAAAAGCTGACGTTTCGGGCTGAGACCCTTCATTGTTACTTCTCTGCAAGTAGAAGATGTTGTCTTGTTGAGGTCTGTAAAATTACAGCCTGTGTACCTGCCCAGGAGCCAATCAATGGACCGAAGGGCAGGCCATATGATGAGTTCTTTGCATAAATCAACAAAGATGACCAAAGATAAGATAAAAGAGATAAGACTTTGGCATCTGTTACGGTCCTGTTTGCAGCAAATGTACGAGATGCTCTGGGGAGATTAATGGCCGTAAGAATTCCCTGCTGGTGTCTATCTAAGTTACTGACACCAAGTGATCATATAGAGCCCCGAAAGTGGCTGCCATTTGGATACAAAATTGGCTGGAAGGTAGGAGACAGAGGGTGGTAGTGGGGGGTGTAGCTTTTCAGAATGGAGGCCTGTGACTAGCGTTGTGCCACAAGGATCGGTGCTGGGTCCACAGCCTTTTGCCATTTATATAAATGATTCAGATGTGAACACAGGAGAAATAATTAGTAAGTTTGTGGGTGACACCAAAATTAGAGCTGCAGTGGACAATGAAGAAGGGTCACCTCAGAGTACAACAGGACCTCGATCAGATGGGCCAATGGGCCAAGGAGTGGCAGGTGGTGTTTAATTTAGATAAATGTGAGGTGCTGTATTGTAGAAAGGCAAATCAGCGGAGGACTTATACACTTAGTGGTAAGGTCCTGGGCAGAGTCGCTGAACAAAGAGACCTTGGGGTGCAGGATGGTTATGTGAATAGGAAGGGTTTTAAGGGATATGGGCCAAATGCTGGGACTAGATTGGTTCGGGATATCTGCTCGCCATGAATCAGTTGGACCAAAGGGCCTGTTTCTGTATTGTATATATCTTTATAGGTGCTAGCTGGGGATTGTTGAATAGAAATAGAGCATCATATTGTGCTTAATAATCAGTTACTTTATATCTGGGGTATATGTGAGTCTCTCACCAGACCCACAGATAGACATAAGATATCTGTGAATTTGTAAATGGTTACTGATGTGATTGGGTCACATGTTTAAACATCGAGCAAAGTCTGTTCCTGTGCAATCCGGAATCTGAGCGGATCTTTCATTTTCCGAATGTTCTGCAGCGTTAAGGCTGTTCTTGAGCATTGGTCTCCCTTTAACCCACAGAGTCATTGCGATCTCCAGCACGGAAAAGGCCCTTCGGTCCATCCCATCTGTGCCAGTCAAAAACAACCCTGTAACTATTCTGAGATAACAAGGTGCCGAGAAGGATGAACACAGCAGGCCAAACAGCATCAGAAGAGCAGGAAAGCTGATGTTTCGGGCCAAACCCTTCTTCAGAAATGGGGGAGGGGAAGGGGGTTCTGAAATAAATAGGGAGAGAGGGGGAGGCGGATAGAAGATGGATAGAGGAGAAGATAGGTGCAGAGGAGACAGACAGGTCAAAAAGGTGTGAGTGGAGGCAGTAAAGGTGAATTAGGGAGGAGATAGGTCAGTCCAGGGATGGCTCAAGGGGGCAGAATGAGTTTAGTAGGCAGGAAATGGGGGTGTGGTTTGAGGTGGGATGAAGGACAGGTTAGGGAGGCAAGGATGAGCTGGGCTGTTTGTGTGATGCAGTGGGGGGAGGGGACGAGCTGGGCTGGTTTTGGGATTCGGTGGGGGAAGGGGAGACTTTGAAGCTGGTGAAGTCCACATTGATACCATTGGGCTGCAGGGTTCCCAAGCGGAATATGAGTTGCTGTTCCTGCAACCTTCGGGTGGCATCATTGTGGCACTGCAGGAGGCCCAGGATGTGTTCATCCAGCTCTACACCTTGTTATCTCAGATTCTCCAGCATCTGCATTTCCTTCCATCTCCGTAACTATTCTAATCCCATTCCCTGGCACTTGGCCCGGAGCCTGCATGCCTTGGAATTTCCAATGTACATCTAAACACCTCTTCAATGTGATGGGGGTTTCTCTGTCCCAGCCTTACAGGCAGTGAGTTCCAAATTCCCAGCTTTACTTACATCTCTTCTAAACCTCCTGCCCCAACATCAGGCCATAACCACTCTCCTGTACCCCAGGACTGCTGTACAGTGGGTTTGAAGGGCTCTCTCAAAACAAGGATTGCCCCCAGTTCGCTGACAATTTTCCACATTGTTGCTGAGGTCAAGCCGTTCAGGAACATCTCACATCCAAACCTCCCTGTACAATCCGAGCACCAAATGTAACTGTGTGTGGGCGTTTCGGTTTGAGCTCGTGGGCATAGAGAGCTTAACGCACAGGGTTTGTTGGGATGGGGCATCTGTCCTGGGGGAGAGACAGGGTTAAGCAGTGAGCCTGACCAATCCATTCCTCAGTAGCTTCAGCCCCGATTGCTCTACCTGATCAATACCCCCCCCCCGCCAAACCCAGCAGCATGCTGCAATGGGCTATCACAGGAAGGGCCTCGTGGGTGAGAATGGTCCCTGGAAAATACTCATACTGCCACCACCATCACAGACAACGTGACACATGAACCAATAGCCTGTAGGAACCCACATACCAAAATACAGCTATCGTCATGAATCCAGCCCTGCAAAGTGTCTGCGGCCTGTTTCTCACCTTCCTCTAGACTGACATGTGTAAGTATGTGTTATACTGCAGGGATCACTGGCTAATGGTCAGGAGCAGCCAGCAGGTTCCCTGCAGTTTTAATAATGTGTCCAGCTTTGTTATCGATGCTATCCCCGCAGTGCCAGCTTACTCCACCAGCTGGCAGCACACGCCTTCAGAAATGGTTACAACTTACTCAGAGATGGTCAGAGCTGCCAATGTTGGGAGTCAAGACCTTTCTCCAGAAACACCAGCTTTCCTGCTCCTCTGATGCTGCCTGGCCTGCTGTGTTCATCAGCCCCACACTGTGTTATCACAGGGGCATGGCCCCTGGCTGCAAGGTCCTGGGCTACATCTGAACCTATGTCCTGTGTTCAAAATACTGTGTGCTGTATCCTGTCTCCAACTGACTACGTACTCTATCGCCTGTTCACAATGCTCTAGGAGCAAGGGTCTGTATGTAAGGGCTTGTGTACAATGGACAAAACAATGTGGATGTGTGACAGCACCACACTCTGCACTCTCTCTCTCACACGCACACACTTTCTCTCCCTCATACACAAAGATATTGGAGAGGGTGAGGGGTAATGGAGAGGGTCAGGAGTAACGGAGAGGGTCAGGAGTAATGGAGAGGGTCAGGAGTAATGGAGAGGGTGAGGGGTAATGGAGAGGGTCAGGAGTAATGGAGAGGGTGAGGGGTAATGGAGAGGGTCAGGAGTAATGGAGAGGGTGAGGAGTAATGGAGAGGGTCAGGAGTAATGGAGAGGGTCAGGAGTAATGGAGAGGGTGAGGGGTAATGGAGAGGGTGAGGGGTAATGGAGAGGGTGAGGAGTAATGGAGAGGGTGAGGGGTAATGGAGAGGGTGAGGGGTATTGGAGAGGGTGAGGGGTAATGGAGAGGGTGAGGAGTAATGGAGAGGGTCAGGAGTAATGGAGAGGGTGAGGGGTAATGGAGAGGGTGAGGGGTAATGGAGAGGGTGAGGAGTAATGGAGAGGGTGAGGGGTAATGGAGAGGGTGAGGGGTATTGGAGAGGGTGAGGGGTAATGGAGAGGGTGAGGAGTAATTGAGAGGGTCAGGAGTAATGGAGAGGGTCAGGAGTAATGGAGAGGGTGAGGGGTAATGGAGAGGGTCAGGAGTAATGGAGAGGGTGAGGGGTAATGGAGAGGGTCAGGAGTAATGGAGAGGGTGAGGGGTAATGGAGAGGGTCAGGAGTAATGGAGAGGGTGAGGAGTAATGGAGAGGGTGAGGAGTAATGGAGAGGGTGAGGGGTAATGGAGAGGGTCAGGAGTAATGGAGAGGGTGAGGGGTAATGGAGAGGGTCAGGAGTAATGGAGAGGGTGAGGGGTAATGGAGAGGGTCAGGAGTAATGGAGAGGGTGAGGAGTAATGGAGAGGGTCAGGAGTAATGGAGAGGGTGAGGAGTAATGGAGAGGGTGAGGGGTGTTGGAGAGGGTGAGGGGTATTGGAGAGGGTGAGGGGTATTGGAGAGGGTGAGGGGTAATGGAGAGAGTGAGGGGTATTGGAGAGGGTGAGGGGTATTGGAGAGGGTGAGGGGTAATGGAGAGGGTGAGGGGTATTGGAGAGGGTGAGGGGTAATGGAGAGGGTGAGGGGTATTGGAGAGGGTGAGGGGTATTGGAGAGGGTGAGGGGTATTGGAGAGGGTGAGGGGTGTTGGAGAGGGTGAGGGGTATTGGAGAGGGTGAGGGGTGTTGGAGAGGGTGAGGGGTATTGGAGAGGGTGAGGGGTGTTGGAGAGGGTGAGGGGTATTGGAGAGGGTGAGGGGTGTTGGAGAGGGTGAGGGGTATTGGAGAGGGTGAGGGGTGTTGGAGAGGGTGAGGGGTATTGGAGAGGGTGAGGGGTGTTGGAGAGGGTGAGGGGTATTGGAGAGGGTGAGGGGTGTTGGAGAGGGTGAGGGGTATTGGAGAGGGTGAGGGGTGTTGGAGAGGGTGAGAGGTATTGGAGAGGGTGAGGGGTGTTGGAGAGGGTGAGGGGTATTGGAGAGGGTGAGGGGTGTTGGAGAGGGTGAGGGGTATTGGAGAGGGTGAGGGGTATTGGAGAGGGTGAGGGGTGTTGGAGAGGGTGAGGGGTGTTGGAGAGGGTGAGGGGTATTGGAGAGGGTGAGGGGTATTGGAGAGGGTGAGGGGTGTTGGAGAGGGTGAGGGGTAATGGAGAGGGTCAGGAGTAATGGAGAGGGTCAGGAGTAATGGAGAGGGTGAGGGGTAATGGAGAGGGTCAGGAGTAATGGAGAGGGTGAGGGGTAATGGAGAGGGTCAGGAGTAATGGAGAGGGTGAGGAGTAATGGAGAGGGTCAGGAGTAATGGAGAGGGTGAGGAGTAATGGAGAGGGTCAGGAGTAATGGAGAGGGTGAGGGGTAATGGAGAGGGTCAGGAGTAATGGAGAGGGTGAGGGGTAATGGAGAGGGTGAGGGGTATTGGAGAGGGTGAGGGGTAATGGAGAGGGTGAGGGGTATTGGAGAGGGTGAGGAGTAATGGAGAGGGTGAGGGGTATTGGAGAGGGTGAGGGGTGTTGGAGAGGGTGAGGGGTATTGGAGAGGGTGAGGGGTATTGGAGAGGGTGAGGGGTGTTGGAGAGGGTGAGGGGTATTGGAGAGGGTGAGGGGTAATGGAGAGGGTGAGGGGTATTGGAGAGGGTGAGTGGTATTGGAGAGGGTGAGGGGCGTTGGAGAGGGTGAGGGGTATTGGAGAGGGTGAGGGGTAATGGAGAGGGTGAGGGGTATTGGAGAGGGTGAGGGGTATTGGAGAGGGTGAGGGGTAATGGAGAGGGTGAGGGGTATTGGAGAGGGTGAGGGGTGTTGGAGAGGGTGAGGGGTATTGGAGAGGGTGAGGGGTGTTGGAGAGGGTGAGGGGTGTTGGAGAGCGTGAGGGGTGTTGGAGAGGGTGAGGGGTAATGGAGAGGGTGAGGGGTATTGGAGAGGGTGAGGGGTATTGGAGAGGGTGAGGGGTGTTGGAGAGGGTGAGGGGTATTGGAGAGGGTGAGGGGTGTTGGAGAGGGTGAGGGGTGTTGGAGAGGGTGAGGGGTATTGGAGAGGGTGAGGGGTAATGGAGAGGGTGAGGGGTATTGGAGAGGGTGAGCGGTGTTGGAGAGGGTGAGGGGTATTGGAGAGGGTGAGGGGTGTTGGAGAGGGTGAGGGGTGTTGGAGAGCGTGAGGGGTGTTGGAGAGGGTGAGGGGTAATGGAGAGGGTGAGGGGTATTGGAGAGGGTGAGGGGTGTTGGAGAGGGTGAGGGGTATTGGAGAGGGTGAGGGGTGTTGGAGAGGGTGAGGGGTGTTGGAGAGGGTGAGGGGTAATGGAGAGGGTGAGGGGTATTGGAGAGGGTGAGGGGTATTGGAGAGGGTGAGGGGTGTTGGAGAGGGTGAGGGGTATTGGAGAGGGTGAGGGGTAATGGAGAGGGTGAGGGGTAATGGAGAGGGTGAGGGGTATTGGAGAGGGTCAGGAGTAATGGAGAGGGTCAGGAGTAATGGAGAGGGTGAGGGGTATTGGAGAGGGTGAGGGGTAATGGAGAGGGTGAGGGGTGTTGGAGAGGGTGAGGGGTAATGGAGAGGGTGAGGGGTATTGGAGAGGGTGAGGGGTATGGGGATAGAGGAGGGGAATCAGACAATGAGAGGGTTGGATGAGGGGGAATTTGGAAAATAGAGGGATAACAGGACGTGTGACAGTTTTGGGGCTGGGGTTAGGAGAAAGGTCAGATAGAGGGGAATTAGTGTAGGGGAGTGGCAGGAGGCTTGGTGAGATGTGTATTGGAGAGGGCTGCATTAAGGACGGGAGGGTGAGACTGAGCGTCTGTGGAAACCTCACAGATTCTGCAGTTGCTACTATCTCTGTCCATCAAACAGGTTTTTCTGCACCAACCAACAAGGTAGCACAGGCAACAACTGAATCTAACTGGTTAAAATGAGTTTTTACCTGATGATAACTGGGGTAATTGGATCTAATGGAACATTAGCCTTTTTAAGAGCCTCATCAATCCTTCAGTTTTCCACAAATGGCTCCAGTATTTCTGCAGTTATGGTAAGGCCTGCAAATTCACATTGAAAACAGTCAGCACTGGGGTCAGGTCAACGAAAGGTCTCACATTAATTTAGTCAGTCTCATTAATACACTCACATCTAGCTGTGTGAAACCCTGTCGGTGTGAAACAGGTCTGTAAGGGACAATACAGCTCTCCCTCTATATAAACACCACCACAGGGTCTGAGTCAACAACAGTATGGAGGGTACAGCACAGAATATATACAGCACTGTCTGGGAGAATCATATACAACACTGGGTATATACGGCACTGTCTGGGAGAATTATATAGAGCACTGGGTACATACAGCACTAACTGAGAGAATTATGTACGTTACTGGGTACGTACAGCACTGTCTGGGAGAATTATATACATTACTGGGTACATACAGCACTAACTGGGAGAATTATATACATTACTGGGTATATACAGCACTGTCTGGGAGAATTATATACGTTACTGGGTACATACAGCACTAACTGAGAGAATTATATACGTTACTGGGTACGTACAGCACTGTCTGGGAGAATTATATACATTACTGGGTACATACAGCACTAACTGGGAGAATTATATACATTACTGGGTATATACAGCACTGTCTGGGAGAATTATATACGTTACTGGGTACATACAGCACTAACTGAGAGAATTATATACGTTACTGGGTACGTACAGCACTGTCTGGGAGAATTATATACATTACTGGGTACATACAGCACTGTCTGGGAGAATTATATACATTACTGGGTACATACAGTACTAACTGGGAGAATTATATACGTTACTGGGAACATACAGCACTGCCTTGGAGAATTATATACATTACTGGGTACATACAGCACTGTCTGGGAGAATTATGTACATTACTGGATACATACAGCACTAACTGGGAGAATTATATACATTACTGGGTACATACAGCAGTGTCTAGGAGAATTTTTTTACATTTTTTTACATCATAGAATCCCTACAGTGTGGAAACAGGCCCTTCAGCCCAACGAGTCCACACTGACCCTCAGAGCGTCCCACCCCAGACCCATACCCCATAACCCACATAATCTACACATCCCTGAACACTACGGGCAATTTAGCACGGCTAATGCATCCCAACCTGCACATCTTTGGACTGTGGGAGGAAACCGGAGCACCCGGAGGAAACCCAGGCAGACACAGGGAGAATGTGCAAACTCCACACAGACAGTCACCTGATGCTGGAATCGAACCCGGGTCCCTGGCACTGTGAGGCTGCAGTGCTAACCCCTTGTGATGGTTGGTTATATTTGGAGAATATATGATCTGTATTCTGATGACGTTTCACTGTACTCAAAAGGGTGACCTCCTTTTCTTTCCCCAGACGGTGCCATATCTGCTGAGTTTCTCCAGTGTTCGCTGTGTTTGTGTTGCTATGTTATTCCTTGGCAAATAGCAAAATGTTAATGTGATGCTTGAGTCTGTTTGAGTCATTATTAGCGATCAGTCAGCACCCACAGACAGTTGTTCTAGCCAATCCATTAAAGGTGTTACCTATAGGTAATGATTAGACAGCGCAGTTATCAATGTTTCAGAGCGAAGAGAAGTTCTGGGAGCTGTGCTTCAGCAAAGACAGGGTTAACTTTGCCAGAGTCTGAACAGGATTGATCCAGGGAATCACTGATACTTCTCTCACCACGCCCCACCCTCCTCACCATCAGTGACCCCTATCTCACACTCACTGACCCTCAATCTCACGTTCAATGACCCCCAACCGCACCCTCCTCACAATCGCTGATAAGGGATGTTTAAGTCCTGGGATCGGTAGACTTTTTGATTTGTTGGTCATGTGGTTTGATCATATCTGACTGGTCACCATTTCTTGCCCGTCCGTAGTTGCCCCGTGGGAAGGTGGGGGTGAGCTGCCTTCTTGAACCGCTGCAGTCCATATGCTGTGGGTTGACCCACAATGCCCTTAGGGAGGGAATTCCAGGATTTTGACCCAGCGACACTGAAGGAACGGCGATTTATTTCCAAGTCAGGACGGTGAGTGGCTTGGAGGGGAACTTGCAGGGGGTGGTGTTCCCATGTATCTGCTGCCCTTGTCCTTCTAGATGGAAGTGGTCGTGGGTTTGGAAGGTGCTGTCTGAGGATCTTTGGTGAGTTTCTGCAGTGCATCTTGTAGATGGTACACACTGCTGTTACTGAGTGTCGGTGGTGGAGGGAGTGGGATGCTTGTGGATGTGGTGCCAATCAAGCGGCTGCTTTGCCCTGGATGGTGTTGAGCTTCTTGAGTGTTGTTGGGGCTGCACCCATCCAGGCAAGTGGGGAGTATTCCATCACACTCCTGACTTGTGCCTTGTAGATGGTGGGATAGGCTTTGGGGAGTCAGTTGCATGACTGTAATGCACAGCCTCATCAAATAGCTCTGAATCTTAGCTGAATACAGAGTACTGGGCTAATGGTAAGATTCTTGGTAGTGTAGATGAGCAGAGAGATCTCGGTGTCTATGTACACAGATCCTTGAAAGTTGCCACCCAGGTTGACAGGGCTGTTAAGAAGGCATACAGTGTTTTAGCTTTTTTTAACAGAGGGATCGAGTTCCAGAACCAAGAGGTTATGGTGAAGCTGTACAAAACTCTGGTGCGGCCTCACTTGGAGTATTGTGTACAGTTCTGGTCACCGCGTTATAAGAAGGATGTGGAAGCTTTGGAAAGGGTGCAGAGGAGATTTACTAGGATGTTGCCTGGTATGGAGGGAAGGTCTTACGAGGAAAGGCTGAGGGACTTGAGGCTGTTTTCATTAGAGAGAAGAAGGTTGAGAGGTGACTTAATAGAGCCATATAAGATGACCAGAGGGTTAGATAGGGTGGATAGGGAGAGCCTTTTTCCTCGGATGGTGATGGCTAGCACGAGGGGGCATAGCTTTAAATTGAGGGGTGATACATATGGGACAGATGTCAGAGGTAGTTTCTTTACTCAGAGAGTATTAAGGGCGTGGAATACCCTGCCTGCAACAGTAGTAGACTCGCCAACTTTAAGGGCATTTAAATGGCGACTGGATAAACATATGGATGATAATGGAATAGTGTAGGTTAGATGGGCTTCAGATTGGTTTCACAGGTCCGCACAACATCGATGCCCGAAGGGCCTGTACTGTGCTGTAATGTCCTATGTTCTATGTAAGTTTTCCATGTGGGATGCAGCTTTAACACAAAGACCAGGAAATGGTGGAGGAGAATTCTTTTACAAAACGAGTTGTTATGTTAACGCCCAAAATTCAACAGTGGCTTTTAGAAAGGAATCAGTGGGTACTTTAAGGGTTATTAACAGTCACTTCTCGGGTAGAAGGGCTGATGACAGAGAGACACTAATTTAAGGTGCTGCTGTAGACATGTTGGGCTGAGTGGTCTCATTGGGCTCTCCAAATCTCAGATGTACTAAGCCCCTCTAGTTATTGAGTCATAAGTGTAGAAAGAGAGCCTTCGGCCCAAAGTGGTCCATGGTGCCCACTCAGCTAGTTCCAATTGTTAGCATTTGCATATCCCTCAAAACTCTTCCCATCCATGTACCTATCCCAACTGAGTTAATGGCTTACCGTTCAGTTTCATTGCAGTGTTTTTACAACAGAGAGACCCTGCTATGGACCACTTTAGGTGTAGGCAGGTCTAGGACTGGAGTTATGTGTATCTCAGGTGCGTTGGAAGCTTAAGCAAGGCTGCTGTTTGCTTAACCAACCATACAGGCAGCCATCAAACTTCGAGCAGATGATGGGGCCTGAGGGTGAGAGCGGTAGAGGAGCTGGACTAAACAGTGAAGGGGGAGGTAGGCGATATTTAGTTGTAAGCTGATGCAGAGGAAACTGAAAAATCTGTAGGACAATTCCACTGAATTATTAATCCTGACAGAGGTGGGTGTAGTGAAGCAGACATATATCGGCCTGTATTATTAGTACATTAACTGAGTGATGTGCCAGGTAATTACAGAGGTGAAGCTGTGTTACATGTCTTCCTGCAAATTCCACACACACAGCTAATTGCAGCCTGCATTCACAGCACATGCCCAGGCAGCAAGAAAATCCATCATATTCCAAATATTGCAATATTCATTTCTCAGCTCTTCCTCATAGCCATCAGCTTCGAAAACCCAAGCTTGGTGTAATTGTGGAGGATCGGATGATGGAAATCACACTAATCTTCAAAGGACAGGAAAGGGACCCTTTGGCCTATTGAGGCTGCACCAGATCAAATACAACTCCCTAACTTCTTGTTACAGAGATAGTAGGAACTGCAAATGCTGGAGAATCGGAGATAACAAGGTGTGGAGCTGGATGAACACAGCAGGCCAAGCAGCATCTCAGGGGCAGGAAAACTGACACTTCGGGCCTAGACCGGTTTCTGATGAAGGGTCTAGGCCCGAAACATCAGCTTTTGTGCTCCTAAAATGCTGCTTGGCCTGCTGTGTACATCTAGCTCCACACCTTGTTATCTCCCTAACTTCCCTCTCTTTATTCTTTCACGAAATGTGAGTGTCGCAGGCTCAGCAGCATTTATTGCCCATCCCTTGTTGCCCAGAGGGCAGTATAAGGGCGAACCACCTCGATACAGCGTGGAGCTGAAGGAACACAGCAGGTCAGGCAGCAGAGTCAAACTTTCGGGCCTAGCCCCTTCGTCAGTCAGGCCCGAAATGTTGACTCTCCTATTCCTCTGATGCTGCCTGACCTGCTGTGTTCATCCACACTGTGTCAACTCTGACTCCAACATCTGCAGTTCTTGCTGTATCTAAGTGTCAGCCACATTGCTTTGGGTCTGCAGTCACGTGTAGGCCAGACAAGGGAAGGATGGCAGTTTCCTTCCCTAAAGG
Organism: Stegostoma tigrinum; assembly: GCF_030684315.1. Classification (NCBI taxonomy): domain Eukaryota; kingdom Metazoa; phylum Chordata; class Chondrichthyes; order Orectolobiformes; family Stegostomatidae; genus Stegostoma; species Stegostoma tigrinum. Next base: position 4,550,437 of record NC_081363.1, on the reverse strand, counting down.
ACATTAGTGAGCCAGATGGGTTTTTCTGACAATCAACAATAGATTCACTGTCACCATTAGATTCTTAATTCCAGGCATTTTATTGAATTCAGATTCCACCATCTGCCTTGGCAGGATTCAATCCCGAGAACATTATCTGGGTCACTGGATTAATGGTGCCACAATAATACCACTTGGCCTGGCCTGCCCCAGTTTCCAGCACCAGGCCCATCACTGTGAATGTCCTGACATCACAGGGGCACATTGAAAACACTTTTTCAATGTGATGGGGTTTTCTCTCTCTCCCACCTTCACAGGCAGTGAGTTCCAGGTTCTCACCACCCTCTGGATGAAAAAGCTTTCCCTCACATCCCTTCTCAACTCCTACCACTCACCTTAAATCAATGCCCCCTGGTCAGTGGTCTGTCCATCAAGGGTTTCATCCTGCCTATCTGTGCCTCTCATTATTTTACACATCTCAATTATGTTCCCCCCACCGCCCACCACCCCAGTCTCCTCTGCTCCCAGTCTGTCCAACCACTCTTCATAACTGAAATCCTCCCACACAGGCAATATCCTGATAAATCTCCCTCCGTACCCTCTCCAGTGCTATCACATCCCTCCTGTAATGTGGATTCCAGAACTGCACACAACACTCTAGCTGTGACCTAATCAACATTGTGTACAGGTCCCACATAACTTCCTGAAACCTTTAGGGACTGGTGCAAAGCAACATCCCTCAGTGCTTCACAGGGTCCTACTGTTCATCATGTTTTCCCTTCTGTTTGTCCTGCCCAAGTACTTCACCTCACACTTCTCCAGATTGAATTCTACTAGCCATCAGAATACACAAACATCAGCTGGCAGCAAAAACAGCACGATGAACTCTCCTCAATATCAGTACACTCCGACAATGAAGACCATCAGTTTAACTGGGACACGGTAACCCTAGGAGCCCGAGCCAAACAGACACGCACGGGAATTCCTAGAGACATGGTTCTTAACCCGTAATGTAATCAACAAACATATAGAATAGGAGCCCACATACAAACCCATACAGAACAAAACCGGAAATGACACTGCTCACCATAACGGACCAGACAGTATAAATTCCAAGTGGAGTAGGATAACTTCGCTTCATCGGAGGCCTCACTGATGTTACTGAGCATGGTGACAAAGGCCTGAACGAGAACAAGCCAGCTCGGTGAGCTAGTCAATAACCTCACCCGAGCTACAGGTCTTTGCAAAAAGCTTAAAAGATTGAATTCTATTTACCACTGATCAGCCCATCTGACCAGTTTGTCTGTATCCTCCTGTAATCTAAGGCTATCCTCTTCACCCGACTATGCTCCCAGTACTGTGCTTGACCTGTACAAAGTCTGGCTCAGTCACAGGGGGAGGTGCAATGGGCAGCTCTGGGCACTATACTCTGGAATGAAGACATTGCTCCCTGGAGTGTGGGTTTACCGGGAGGAGGCCTGCATGAAAAGGGTTAAATTAGAAGAAACAATTACACAACGAGGGCCCTATCCTCTGGAATTCTGATGGGTGACTGGGTGGTTTGATTGACGTCTCCAACACTACCAGAGGGACAGATATAATAGATAGACGGGGGGGCAACACAGATTAGAGATTAATTTTTCAGGAGTGAAGTTACAGAACACTTTGATCCTGAAAAGCTGGGGAATGATTGGATGCACGTGTGAGAATCGATTCTGGATGAGTTGTTCAAAGTGACTCTGAGCCGGGAATATTTTAGTTATCCAAACAGACAGGGGGCAGTAGTGGGTTCAGGAGTGAGGTCACAGATCAATCCCAATCTCAGCAAATCGTGCGAGAACCTGAAGGTGAATTTTGAGGCATAGCGGCTATCACCGACTCCCAGCTTTGATATTAATGTCTCTAAAAATGTGACGGTTTCTGAATAAATCTAATGGCGCTTCTAAGAGAAAAGTGGGGTGGCTCAGTGGTTAGCACTGCTGCCTCTCAGTGCCAGGGACCTGGGTTCGATCCCATCCTCGGGTAACTGTCTGTCATTCTCCCCATGTCTGCATGGGTTTCCTCCGGGTGCTCCAGATTCCTCCCACAGTCCAAAGATGAGCAGGTTAGAGTGGATTGGCCTTGGGAAATTGTACGTAGTGTCCTGAGAAGCGCAGGATAGATGGGTTAGCCTTGAGAAAATACAGGGATAGGGTGGGTCTGGGTGGGATGTTCCTCCTTGGAGAGTCAGTGTGGACTCTATGGGCTGAATGGCCTGCTTCCATGCTGTAGGGATTCTATGAAACCCTTAAAATTTGATCAGTGAGATTCTAACACTGAAATGTGCAGTCAGCACTACCTACTCTGACCACAGGCTGATTGACTATGACAGCATCACATGCTGCCTACTCCTGACTGATAGCACATCAGTGAGCAGGCCTCGGCAGAGGGGAGAGAATGGTTTGAGGACCTCCAGTCATTCCCAAAACTCCCATAGAGCCCGATCACAGTCCATGTGAAGGTGCAGGGAAAGCCTCAGGGCAGGATCTGTGCACTTTGAGGCACATGGCCAACAGCAAGCTCAGCCGAGGGGTCTATAGAGAAAAGAGCATGGAGTGAAATGCTGTATCCCACCCTTTCCCCATCCCACTGTCTCTCCTGGCTGTGACAGAGTCTGGAGCATGTGCACTGGACTCCTCGTTGCTGTAGCCAAGCAGGACCTGTTTGAGAAGGAGGGAAGCCCACTGTGTGTACCAGCGTGTAATCTGGGTCTCTGATCCCTATTTCTGTTCATACTGGCCCCTGCTCACACCTACTAGAACTAGGCTTTCACTTCATTCTAAAATGTTCGTCAGGTTCAGATATTTTGTCAAATGCAATTTTAAAAACTGCAGGACATGGGGAAGGTGGTGGGCCCTAGTGATATTACTGTGAGGCTTTTAAGGTGAAGTACTGAAGACTTATGCTCCAGAACTTGCCGTTTCCCCTAGCCAGGCTGCTCCAGTACAGTTACAACACTGGGATCTACCCGACAATGTGGAAAGTTGCCCAGGTATGTCCTGTACACAAAAAGCAGGACAGATCCAACCCGGCTAATTCCCGCCCCATCAGTCTCCTCTCGACCATCAGTAAAGTGATGGAAGGTGTCAGTAACAGTGCTATCAAGTGGCACCTGCTCAGCAATAACCTGCTCAGTGACGCCCAGTTTGGGTTCCGCCAGGGCCACTCAGCTCCTGACCTCATTACAGCCTCGGTTCACACATGGAGAAAGGAGCTGAATTCCAGAGGTGAGGTGAGAGTGACAGCTCTTGATATCAAGGCTGCATTCGACCGAGTGTGGCATCAAGGAGCCTGAGCAAAACTGGAATCAATGGATATCGGGGGGCAAACCCTCTGGGGGTTGGAGTTATACCTGACACATAGGAAGATGGTCGTGGTTATTGGAGGTCAATCATCCCAGCACCAGGACATCTCTGCAGGAGCCCCTCAGGGTAGTGTCCTAGGCCCAACCATCTTCAGCTGCTTCATCAATGATCTTCCCTCCACCATAAGGTCAGAAGTGGGGATGTTCGCCGATGATTACACAATGTTCAGCACCATTCGTGACTCCTCAGATACTGAAGCAGTCCATGTTCACATGCCACAAGATCTGGAGAATATCGAGGTTTGGGATGACAAGTGGCAAGTGACATCCACACCACACAAATACCAAGCAATGACCATCTCCAATAAGAGACAATCTAACCACCCTCCCTTGACATTCAATGGTGTTACCATCACTGAATCCCCCACTATCAACATCCTGGGGGTTACCATTGACCAGAAACTCAACTGGACTCACCACATAAACACAGCGGCTACAAGAGCAGCCCAGAAGCTAGGAATACTGTGGGGAGCGACTCACCTCCTGACTCCCCAAAGCCTGTCCACCATCTACAAGGCACAAGTCAGGAGTGTGATGGTGATAATGGGAACTGCAGATGCTGGAGAATCCAAGATAATAAAATGTGAGGCTGGATGAACACAGCAGGCCAAGCAGCATCTCAGGAGCACAAAAGCTGACGTTTCGGGCCTAGACCCTTCATCAGAGAGGGGGATGGGGGGAGGGAACTGGAATAAATAGGGAGAGAGGGGGAGGCGGACCGAAGATGGAGAGTAAAGAAGATAGGTGGAGAGGGTGTAGGTGGGGAGGTAGGGAGGGGATAGGTCAGTCCAGGGAAGACGGACAGGTCAAGGAGGTGGGATGAGGTTAGTAGGTAGCTGGGGGTGCGGCTTGGGGTGGGAGGAAGGGATGGGTGAGAGGAAGAACCGGTTAGGGAGGCAGAGACAGGTTGGACTGGTTTTGGGATGCAGTGGGTGGGGGGGAAGAGCTGGGCTGGTTGTGTGGTGCAGTGGGGGGAGGGGATGAACTGGGCTGGTTTAGGGATGCAGTGGGGGAAGGGGAGATTTTGAAACTGGTGAAGTCCACATTGATACCATATGGCTGCAGGGTTCCCAGGCGGAATATGAGTTGCTGTTCCTGCAACCTTCGGGTGGCATCATTGTGGCAGTGCAGGAGGCCCATGATGGACATGTCATCAAGAGAATGGGAGGGGGAGTGGAAATGGTATGCGACTGGGAGGTGCAGTTGTTTGTTACGAACTGAGCGGAGGTGTTCTGCAAAGCGGTCCCCAAGCCTCCGCTTGGTTTCCCCAATGTAGAGGAAGCCGCACCGGGTACAGTGGATGCAGTATACCACATTGGCAGATGTGCAGGTGAACCTCTGCTTAATGTGGAATGTCATCTTGGGGCCTGGGATGGGGGTGAGGGAGGAGGTGTGGGGACAAGTGTAGCATTTCCTGCCACCCACAGCCTCCAACCTCATTGTTCCCCAACCCCGCACGGCCCGTTTCTATCTCCTTCCCAAAATCCACAAACCTGCCTGCCCCGGTCGACCCATCGTCTCAGCCTGCTCCTGCCCCACCGAACTCATCTCCACCTATCTGGACTCCATTTTCTCCCCTTTGGTCCAGGAACTCCCCACCTATGTCCGTGACACCACCCACGCCCTCCACCTCCTCCAGGACTTCCAATTCCCTGGCCCCCAACACCTCATATTCACCATGGACGTCCAGTCCCTGTACACCTGCATTCCGCATGGAGATGGCCTCAAGGCCCTCCGCTTCTTCCTGTCCCGCAGGCCCGACCAGGCCCCCTCCACCGACACTCTCATCCGCCTAGCGGAACTCGTCCTCACACTCAACAACTTCTCTTTTGACACCTCCCACTTCCTACAGACTAAGGGGGTGGCCATGGGCACCCGCATGGGCCCCAGCTTTGCCTGCCTCTTTGTAGGTTACGTGGAACAGTCCAT
>NC_081363.1:4355126-4540126 GCF_030684315.1 Stegostoma tigrinum | reverse complement strand
ATCAGCTCTGTGTAAGCAGCAGGGACAGGCTGGACCACACCATCCGGTGACTCAGACAACACAGACCCCACCATCGCCACCCCACCGCACCCCATCCCCATCCCTATTCCCGGCACCCTCGCTGAAAAAGAGGAGCTGAACTCAGAGCATTGTTCACCCACGCTGTGTGATCGGAATGACAAGTGGGAGTGGGTGTAATTGTTTGGGAAATGTCCAGTTTTCAAACCAATGTCAAGTCCCAAGCAGCAGGGAACCATTCCCCTCTCCCCATTGTACAATTGCAACTGTTAGAGAAACATAGACTAAAACATAGCAGACAGGAGTGAATCCTTCTGCAACAACCTGCATTTATATAGCCTCCTTAATGCAGTTAAACATTCTAAGGGGTACTACCAGTGACGGATTTCAGCAAAATACATTGATCTGGTGATCAAGAAAGAATTAATTTCACTGCAATCTGTACATTTTTTGGAGGCATAGAGTCATGGGGTCATACAAGAACAAAGCCAGCTCCTCTCCAGTTCAGCTTGTGTGGCATGGTGGCTCCGTGGTTAGCACTGCTGCCCCACAGCACCAGGGACCCGGGTTTGATCCCAGTCGGGTGGCTGTTTGTGCGGAGTTTATATTTTCTCCCTCTATCTGCACTGCAATTACACTGAATGCTCCGGTTTCCTCCCACAGTCCAAAGACGTGCAGGCTAGGTGGATTGGCCATGCTAAATTGCCCGTAGTGTTCAGGGGTGTATAGATTTGGTGTTAGGATAGGTCAACCATGGGAAATGCAGGATTACAGGGAAAGGATAGGACGATGGGGCTGGGTGGGATGCTCTGAGGATTGGCGTGGACTTGCAGGGCCGAAGGGCCTGTTTCTACACTATAGGGATTCTGTGACTGTCCTTGCTGACCAGATATCCTACACTAATCTAGTCCCATTTGGCCCATATCCCTCTAAACCCTTACTGATCATGTACCTATCCAGGTGCCTTTAAAAGCTGTCACTGTACCAGCCCCCACCACTCCCTCTGGCAGCTCATTCCATACACGCACCACCCTCTGTGTGAAAAATTGCCCCTGAGGTCCTTTATAAATCTTTCCCCTCTCACCTTAAACCTATATCCTCTAGTTTTGAACTCCCCTGCCCTGAGGAAAAAGACTTTGACTATTCACCCTATCCATGCCACTCATGATTTTATAAACCCCTATAAGGTCACCCCTCAGCTTCCGACGCTCCAGGGAAAATAGCCCCAGTCTATTCAGCCTCTCCCTGTAGCTCAAACCCTCCAACCCAGGCAATATCCTTGTAAATCATTTTTGAACCCTTTCAAGTTTAGCAACATCTTTCGAATCGCAGAGATTGCCATTAAACTTCATCATGTTTTTATATTAAAGCTCAAACCGTTTAATATGAGATGGTAAATAGAGGAAGTTTCTCTTCTGTAATGTATAGTAAAGAGTGTTCAGTTAATGAGACAATTGCATGGAAGAACAATTATGGATGAAGATTTTAAACCTAAGAGATATTATATTAATGAGATTTTCTATAAATCACCTTCAGTGTAAAAAATATTATTTCTAACTTCCATTGGTCTATGGTAACCAAGAGTTTGTATGAAGGGTTTTGTGACGCAGTGGATAATGTACCTCCATGGTGTACTGACCATGCACAGTGTGTTTGTGATGTAGCCAAACAATGTGACCATCAGTTGGAGTATCTTTCCAATCAGCCTGACGTGGGACATGACAGCAGGAGAGCTTCCTCATCAGGCATCCCACAGGGGCCTCTGCACTACATAACAACATAACAATATAAGAACTCAGAGCAGGAGTAGGCTGTTCAGCCCTTCAAGCCTGCTCCACCATTCAATAAGATCATGGCTGAACTTTTCGTGGACTCAGATCCACTTACCCACGCTCTCACCATATCCCTTAATTCCTTTATTGTTCAAAAAAATCTATCTTAGCTTTAAAAACGTCTACTGAAGTAGCGGCAACTACTTCAATGGGCAAGGAATTCCATGGGTTAACAACCCTCTGGGTGAAGAAGATCCTTCTCAATTCAGACCTAAATCTGGTCCCCCTAATCTTGAGGCTATGCTTCACCCGCCAGTGGGAACATCCTCTCTATTTCTATCTTATCTATTCCCTTCATAAATTTATATGTTTCTATAAGATCCCCCCTCAATCTTCTGAATTCCAATGAATATAATCCCAATCTACCCAGTCTCTCCCCATAAGCCAACCCCCTCAACTCCAGAATCAACCCAGTGAACCTCCTCTGCACCCCCTCCAGTGCCAGTACATCCTTTCTCAAGGAAGGAGCCCAAAACTGCACACAGTACTCCAGGTGTGGCCTCACCAGCACCTTGTACAGCTGCAACATAACCTCGCTGCCTTTAAACTCAATCCCTTTAGCAATGAAGGACAAAATTCCATTTGCCTTCCTAATTACTTGTTGTACCTGCAGACCAACCTTCTGTGATTCATGGACAAGGACACCCAGGTCCCTCTGCACAGCAGCATGCTGCAACTTTTTACCATTCAAGTAATAATCCCTTTTACTGTTCTCCTACCAAAATGTATGACCACCTTGACTCTAAGCATGGGCTAGTCTCATGGGAGCACATGACATCGTTCTTGGAAACTCTGTCCTGGTTAGAATCATTCCTGGCACACAGGAAGATGAATGTTGCCCTTAGAGGTCAGTCATCTCACCCCCAGAGTATCTCCACAGGAGTTCCTCAGGGTAGTGTCCTAGGCCCAACCATCAATGATCTTCCCTCCATCATGAGGTCAGAAGTGGGAATGTTTGCCGATGACTGCACAGTGTTCAGCACCGTTCGTGACTCCTCAGATACTGAAACAGTCCGTGTTCACATGCAACAAGATCTGGACAATATCCAGGCTTAGGCTGACAAGTCGTATGTGACTTTCGCGCCACACAAAGCCAGGCTATGGCCATCACCAATAAGAGACAATCTAACCACCCTCTCTTGATATTTAATGGTGCTACCATCACTGAATCCCTCACTATCAACATCCTGGGGGTTACCATTGACCAGAAACTCAACTGGACTCACCACATTAACACAGGGGCTACAAGAGCAGGCCAGAATCTGGGAATACTGTAGTGAGTAACTCACCTCCAGACTCGCTAAAGCCTGTCCACCATCTACAAGACACAAGTCAGGAGTGTGATAGAACACTCCCCACTGGTCAGGAAGGATAGATCTAAAAGTACTTAAGAAGTCTGCACCAATGGAGAACTGCCACAGCTGCATACAGGACACAGAATATAAGTTGGTAAAGCAGATATAAACATTTGAAAAGTTCAAAGGTTTCCAGATTATACAGCCAGACCAGATCCTACAAAGTGATTATTGATCATGGAGCTGCATTGTGAAGGAACAGATCCAGCTGAGAACAATGTGTGACACATCAATCATTCGTAGAGAAATTGTGTCGATAATGACTGTGCGGTGATGTTTGACAGAAACCAACAGTGATATAACCAAGAGTGATATAACCAAGCTGTCAAACAGGTACAACTGAGAACAACATGTACCTCTCCAGGCAGATGTATATCACCAAATCAGGACAAGATATCAAGCTGCCAGACTGTTAGATCAAAGTTTGTATTGTTCATCTTTATAACTCTGTTTTTATTCGTTTGTAAAATTCTCGAATTGACAAGGCGTGCCTTTTCATATGGTCCCAGTTGATGTTACCACTGGAGATGTCAGATCCCAGACGGAAATCCGGCTTGATAGATCATATTATGTTTGTTTTTATTGTCGCAAGGTGGGCTTTTACTGAAACACAAACATGCAATGATACATGTTTGGTTTTAACAATGAAACAAAAATTTATTACATAGAAGAAATGAAAATAAAATAGAACAAACCAAATTATTTACATATAATACGGTTTGAAAATTTTAAAATACACAGCAAAACAATACCCCATCTATCTCAAGATGATCACTTCACAGAACTCAAACACCAGAAACTGTTACTTTCTCTAACACATCTGTAGAGTTAACTTAAATGTTTCTTATAGCTCCTGGTTTTGACAGCTGGACAGTTTCGTTCTTGATTATTCATATTACCAAGCTTTAACTTTCTTAACAAAAACCTAAAGAACTGCGGATGCCGTAAATCAGGAACAAAAACAAAGTTGCTGGAAAACCTCAGCAGGTCTTGCAGCATCTGTGGAGGAAAAAACAGGAGGTAACATTTCAGGTCCAGTGACCCTTCCTCAGAACAGATCTGTAAAAGGGTCACTGGACCCAAAATGTTAACTCTGATTCTTTTCTTCACAGATGCTGCCAGGCCTGCTGAGCTCTTCCAGCACCTTCTGTTTTTATTTAACTTTCTTAGCTTCAAATAACCACTTCAGGACCAAACACTTTTGGTCTGAAATTTTCAAACTAAAATCCTGACCCTGAAGCAACCAATTTCTTGACTGTTCTGTTCTAGTTCCCTTCCTCAGGTGGCCCTGACCAGCTCTGTGAACCATCAAAACCTTTCCAATCTATGCCTTCTTCCAGAGCAAAAATCAACTCTTGTTCTCTCTAATTTAAAACTCTCACAATACAAATTCACCTTTTCACTACAAGTGGGTCCCAGTGAGCTGCATCTGATCTAACATCTGCCTCAAATGTTTACAGCTCCTTTTTAAACTCTTATGTATGCACAGAGCAAAATACACATCATTAACTCTATATATATTATATATATCACACACACACCTTAAATACTTATGGGGACGTTTTATTAATTATCATAGAATCCCACACAGGTCATTTGGCCCAGTGAATCCACACTGACGAGCATCCCACCCATACCCAAACCACCCTACTCTATCCCTATAACCCTGCATTCCCCATAACAAATCCACCTAACCTGCTCATCCCTGGACACTACAGCATGGCCAACCCACTGAACCCTCACATCTTAGGACTGCGGATCTGAGGAAACAGGAGCACTTAGAGGAAACCCACACAGACACGGGGAGAACGTGCAAACTCCACACAATCAGTCACCTGAGGGTGGAACTGAACACGGTCCCTGGCGCTGTGAGGCAGCAGGGCTAACCCCTGAGCCACCGCGCCACCCTCTTTGGCAAAAGGAGGATGCTGTTTTATATCTTGTGGTCAGCATAGTACTTCAGTATGCCTTTAAGAGAAAAGCTCACAATATCACAGCAGTATCACATTACTTGATGGTATAAAGATTGCAGACTCCAACTTAACTTGGGATTCTTGAAGCATAATGTACTGATTATAACCAACTGTTAGCATAGACATGGAAGTGCCTGTTCATGCCATATTTGTCTATCTGAATAATTGATAGTAAAAGTCAGCTGTACCTTTTGATATGACCAAAAGACTTAGGAACAGCAGTAGGCCATTCAGCCCTTCGAGCCTGCTCCACCTTTCAATGTGATCATGGCTGATCTGAGAATCCTCAAATACACTTTCGCCTCTTCGCTCGGTTGCCTTCCTGATTAAAATATATCTCAGCTGTGAATATACTCAGCGTCAACAGCCCTCCTTGGTAAAGATCTCCTCAGATTCAATACCCTCTGAGAGAAGAAATTCCCCCTCATCTCTGTCTGAAATGTGTGACCCCTTACTCTGAGACGATACCCTCTGGCACTAGACTCTCCCACAAGGGGGATCAACCTCTCTCCATCTCCCGTGTCAAAACTCCTAGGAATCTTATACATTTCCATAAGGTCTCCTCTCATTCCCCTAAACTCCAATGAGCACCAGCCCAAACTACTGAACCTCTCCTCATAAGGCTGTCCCCCAGTACCCGAGATCAGCCAAGTGAACCTTCTCTGGGCTGTCTCCAATGCCAACATATCTTTCCTTAAGTAAGGTGATAAAACAGTTCAGAATATTTCAGCTCTGACATGACTAGTGCTTCATATATTTTAGCAAAGCCTCCCTATATTTTATAATGGATTCACTTAGAAATAAAGGCCAACGTTCTATAAGTCTTTCGATTAGGAAACTTAGGATAGGATCTATTTACATTTGGAAGAAAAGGAACTAATGCTAGCTGTTTGAAATCCCTGGAAAGCACCCCAAAAACCTTCTGTTTTGTAGTTTTTGCAATCATAGTCCATTTCAATAATATTCACATCCTCTATTCTTCCTGGCAAAGTGCAGAACCTTATATTTATCCACATTCTATGCTGCCCATTACATTTTTGCCCATGCACTAAACCTGCCTATATCTTTCTGCAAATGTTTTGAGTCATTCGCAACACTAGCCTTGGGTTAAGAAAAATCCCAAAGCCTTTTATTCATACATAAGGAGAAAGAGAGTAACTAGAGAAAGAGATAACAAGGCATAGAGCTGGATGAACACAATAGGCCAAGCAGCATCAGAGGAGCAGGAAGGCTGACATTTTGGGCTCAGACTCTTCTCAAGAAAGGTCTACATTTTCTTGGCCTGCTTGGCCTGCTGTGTTCATCCAGCTCTACACGTTTTTATCTCAGATTCTCCAACATCTGCTACTGTCTCTGTAACTAGAGAAAGGGTTGGCCCACTCAAGGACAAAGCAGGGAAATTATGCGAGGAGTCAGAAAAAATGAATGAGATTCTTAATGAATAGTTTGCGTCGGTATTCACTGAGGAGAGGGACATGACAGATGTTGAGGTTAGGGATAGATGTTTGCTTACTCTAGGTCAAGTCAGCATAAGGAGGGGGGAAGTGTTGGGTATTCTAAGAAGCATTAGGGTGGACAAGTCCCCAGGTCTGGATGGGATCTATCCCAGTTTAATGAGGCAAGCGAGAGAGGAAATAGCTGGGGCCTTAACAGATATCTTTGCAGTGTCCTTAAACATGGGTGAGGTGCGAGAGGAATGGAGAATTGCTAATGTTAATGTCCCTTGTAAAAGGAGGGTAGCAAGTATAATCCAGGTAATTGTCGACCGGTAAGCCTGACGTCAGTGGTAGGGAAGCTACTGGAGAAGATACTGAGGGATAAGATCTATTTACATTTGGAAGAAAATGGGTTAATCAGTGATAGGCAACATGGTTTTGTGCAGGGAAGGTCATGTCTTACCAACTTGATAGAATTTTTTGAGGAAGTGACAAAGTTGATAGATGAGGGAAAGGCTGTAGATGTCATATACATGGACTTCAGTAAGGTGTTTGATAAGGTTCCCCATGGCAGACTGATGGAGAAAGTGAAGTCGCATGGGGTCCAGGGTGTACGAGCTAGATGGATAAAAGAACTGGTGAGGAAACAGTAGACAGAGAGTTGTAGTAGAAGGGAGTTTCACAAATTAGAGACCTGTGACCAGTGGTGTTCCACAGGGATCTGTGCTGGGACCACTGTTGTTTGTGATATATGTAAATGATCTGGAAGAAGGCGTAGGTGGTCTGATCAGCAAGTTTGCTGATGACACCAAGATTGGTGGAGTAGCAGATAGTGAAGGGGACAGTCGGAGAATGCAGCAGAATATAGATAGACTGGAGAGTTGGGCAGAGAAATGGGAGATGGAGTTCAACCCAGGCAAATGCAAGGTGATGCATTTTGGAAGATCCAATTCAAGAGCAAACTATACGGTTAATGGAAATGTCCTAGGTAAAATTGATCCACAGAGAGATCTGGGTATTCAGGTCCATTGTTCCCTGAAGGTGACAGCGCAGGTTAGTAGGGTGGTCAAAAATGCATATGGCATGCTTTCCTTCATTGGGCAGGGTATTGAGTACAAAGAGTTGGCAGGTCATGTTGCAGTTGTATAGGACTTTGGTTTGGCCACATTTAGAGTACTGAGTACAGTTCTGGTCACCACATTACCAAAAGGATGTGGGTGCTTTGGAGAGGGTGCAGAGGAGGTTCACCAGGATGTTGCCTGGTATGGAGGGTGCTAGCTATGAAGAGAGGTCGAGTAGATTAGGATTATTTTCATTAGAAATATGGAGATTGAGGGGGGACCTGATTGAGGTCTGCAAAATCATGAGAGGTATAGACAGGGTGGATAGCAAGAAGCTTTTTCCCAGAGTGGGGAATTCAATTACTAGGGGTCACGATTTCAAGGTGAGAGGGGAAAAGTTTATGGGAGATATGCGTGGAAAGTTCTTTACGCAGAGGGTGGTGGGTGCCTGGAACACGTTGCCAGCGGAGGTGGTAGAGGCGGGCACGATAGCGGCATGTAAGATGTATCTAGACAGACACATGAATGGGGAGGGGGCAGAGGGGTACAGATCCTTGGAAAATAGGCGACAGGTTTAGATAGAGGATCTGAATCGGTGCAGGCTCGGAGGGCCGAAGGGCCTGTTCCTGTGCTTTTCTTCGTTCTTCGTTCTTTCCATCTATTTCCATGGTATCCATGAACATTGCAAAAGTACATTCACTTCCCTCAGTGTGTGTGAGGGTGGGGGTTAGATTGGGTACAGTGTGTGAGAGGGTGGGGATTTGGATGGGGTGCAGTGTGTGTGTGAGGTTGGGATTTGGATGGGGTACGGTGTGTGTGTGAGGGTGGGGATTTGGATGGGGTACAGTGTGTGAGCGAGGTTGGGATTTGGATGGGGTATGGTGTGTGGGTGAGGGTGAGGATTTGGATGGGGTACAGTGTGTGAGTGAGGTTGGGATTTGGATGGGGTCAAGTGAGTGTGTGAGGGTGGGGATTTGGATGGGGTATGGTGTGTGAGTGAGGTTGGGATTTACATGGGGCACAGTGTGTGGGTGAGGGTGGGGATTTGGATGGGGTACACTGTGTGTGTGAGGGTGGGGATTTGGATGGGGTACGGTGTATGTGTGAGGGTGGGGATTTGGATGGGGTACAGTGTGTGTGTGAGGGTGCAGATTTGGATGGGGTACAGTGTGTGTGTGAGGGTGGGGATTTGGATGGGGTACGGTGTGTGTGTGAGGTTGGGATTTGGATGGGGTACGGTGTGTATGTGAGGGTGGGGATTTAGATGGGGTACGGTGTGTGTGTGAGGTTGGGATTTGGATGGGGTACGGTGTGTGTGTGAGGGTGCAGATTTGGATGGGGTACGGTGTGTGCGTGTGAGGGTGGGGATTTGAATGGGGTATGGTGTGTGTGTGAGGGTGGGGATTTGGATGCGGTATGGTGTGTGTGTGAGGCTGCAGATTTGGATGGGGTACAGAGTGTGTGTGAGGGTGGGGATTTGGATGGGGTACGGTGTGTTGGTGAGGGTGGGGAGTTGGATGGGGTATGGTTTGTGGGTGCGGGTGGGGATTTGGATGAGGTACGGTGTGTGGTTGAGGGTGGGGATTTGGATGGGGTACAGTGTGTGTGTGAGGGTGGGGATTTGGATGGGGTACGGAGTGTGTGTGAGGGGGTTGATTTGGATGGGGTACGGTGTGTGCGTGAGGGTTGGGATTTGGATGGGGTACAGTGTGTGTGTGAAGGTGGGAATTTGTATGGGCTACGGTGTGTGTGTGAGGGTGGGGAATTGGATGGGGTCCAGTGTGTGTGTGAGGGTGGGGATTTGGATGGGGTACGGTGTATGTGTGAGGGTGGGCATTTGGATGGGGTACGGTGTGTGGGTGAGGTTTGGGATTTGGATGGGGTACAGTGTGTGTGTGAGGGTGAGGATTTGTATGGGTTGGTGTGTGTGTGAGGGTGGGGATTTGGATGGGGTATGGTGTGTGGGTGAGGGTGGGGATTTGCATGGGGTACGGTGTGTGTATGAGCGTTGGGATTTGGATGGGGTACGGTGTGTGTGTGAGTGTGGGGAGTTGTATTTGGTACGGTGTGTGTGTGAGGTTGGGATTTGGATGGGGTACAGTGTGTGGGTGAGGGTGGGGAGTTGGATTTGGTATGGTGTGTGTGTGAGGGTGGGGATTTGGATGGGGTACGGTGTGTGTGTGAGGGTGGGGATTTGGATGGGGTACAGTGTGTGGGTGAGAGTGGGGATTTGGATTTGGTACGGTGTGTGTGTGAGGGTGTGGTATTGGATGGGGTACGGTGTGTGTTTGAGGGTGGGGAATTGGATGGGGTAAGGTGTGTGTGTGAGGGTGGGGAGTTGGATTTGGTACGGTGTGTGTGTGAGGGTGGGGAATTGGATGGGGTACAGTGTGTGGGGTGCTTGGGGCACAGTGTGTCTTAAAGAAGTTATCATCTTTATTCTTGTATCTGTGAGAGCCTCTGCATTAACATACTTGCTCTCTGTGCCGTTGCAATATTTCCCCTTCACTGGTTTTGTTGTGAAGGACGCTGCCTTAAGACACCATCTTGCGAAAGAACATCCATAATCCAGTAAGAGATGTAGAGGTTCCATTTAAACTTCTCTCACTGTGAATAGTTGCATCAGACACCAACACACCAGGAAGCACAAACCTCACTAACATTATATCATTGAATGGTGAAATAGCAAAGTCCAGAAAATGAAACAATACCCGTTTTTGTGAGCACAAGCCTGTATTATCAGGAGCTGTGTTAACTGGTTGATCACCTTCGGCTGGTTTGTTCTCGTGGCCGATGGCTCCTAGAGTTTAAAACGTTTCTGTGTCAATGGCAGTGTGGAGGATAGATTTGGTTTCTGCCAATAATCTCGCTTCATTGTTCACAGATTGCAACCACCTCCCTCTCTCTTCCAATGTAAGAACATGTATCAAGGTACAGGGCTTTGTCAAGGTCACACGCTTGTAATTATCTGCTGGAGCACTTTGGAGCTTCAGGGGGTTTTAGAGCAAATAATTTATACTCTTATTGGAAATGAATGCTTGATGATTTGCCTTTTAATCATGTCATCACCAGAGGGGACATTGCTCGATGATGTGAACACTTGAGAGAGCACAGTCCTGTTTCCCTGTTTACTTCATCATATTCGAATTGAATGGAAGGAGTGATATCACTGAGGTGATATTTACAAAGACATGAAATAGGAGCACGATGCCATTCAACATTGAGCTTACTCCTCTGCCATTCAGTAAGATTATGGCTGATCTGCTTGTGTTTTGAATACCACATTCCAATCCACCCCAGATAACCCTTGATCTCCTGCCTAACAAGAATCTATCCTCTTATAGGATCCTTACAGAGCAGGAGGAGTACTGGCCCTCTGAAGAGAACACCACCCATCCCTGTAATCCTGCATTCCCCATGGCTAACCCACTATGGAAAGTTTAGCACGGCCAATCAGACTAACCTGCACATCTTTGGACTGTGGGAGGAAACTGGAGCGAACAGACACGGGGAGAATGTGTAAACTGGATGCAGACAGTAGCACAAGGGTAGAATTGAACCTGGATCCCTGGCGCAGTGAGGCAGCAGTGCTGATCACTGAGCCACCATGTCACTCTTAATATACACTCCCACCTTAATTAATACTCACTGGCCCCACCTCCATTGCCTCTGAGACAGAGTTCCACTCTCACCGACCCTCTGAAATATAAGAGCTTCGCCTCATCTCTGTTTTGAAAGGTTGACCCTAATTTTAAAAGGGTGCTTCCTGGTTCTGGACTCACCCATCCTTTCTCCATCCGCCTTGTTCAGGCCATTCAGGATGGACAGCTACGTTCCCAGGAGGGGACAGACATTGTTACCTTCCACAATGTTATTTTATTATAATTCTTTTGTTCCATCACATCATAACATCAGTTTAATTTGTTGGAAAGAAAGGAACAATGTTTACTAAAACTGCATAGTGGTGGCCAATTAGACCATTGCCCCTAACTGAGGACTGAATGACTTTACACCAGCCATTACTGATAGAATGTGAGCATTGCTGGCTGGACCAACATTTTATTGCCTAACACTAATTGCCCAAAGGGTGGATAAGTGTCAAGTCAGGAGTCACATGTAGACCAGACCAGGTAAGAATGACAGTCTCTTTCCCTGAAGGATATAATGAACCAGATGGGGTTTTTAAGACCAAAATCAGAAGTTGCTGGGGAATCTCAGCAGGTCTGGCAGAAACAGAATTAATGTCTTGGGTCCAGTGATCCTACTTCACAAGTTGTCGGGGCATTTGACAATGGGTACGTGGTCTCCATTACAGTGGCGTTTTATTCCAGATTTTTGTTGAATTTACACTCCACTAGTGTGGGTCTTGAACCCATGTTTTCAGAACATTAGCCTGCTAACCCAGTGGCATTTCCATATCACTGCACCCGTGTCCCCCAATAAACTGTATAGCTCTATATGTGTACATTAGGCACATATACATATGGCTATACTACATATGTGTATGTTGTTATGGTAATATAGTACTTACATTGGATGAATAATGTGAGAAATCTCCTTTAGAACTGTGTACATCGGGAATGAATGGGATTGGGTCTGGTCCCCTGCAGTGCTGTATCTGTGTCTGAAAAACATTCATGGTCAATATGAGAGCAATGTTCCTGGGAGACCAGTGGCATTATTCCATTTCCGGGAGCTATTGCCTGCAGTAATTTCAAAATAGATTGAAATTTAACATTTGGTTGCCTTCTATAAATTATTGCACTGCAGAACAAGTTCATGCGCAAATTGCAAAGCGATTAACGTTACAACCAATAACGATGACACCAGTGAATTGAGCAGGTACTTTGTATCAGTCCTCCCTGTAGGGGAAACCAGTAACATCATAAAACCAGCCATAAATGGAAAGGAGGGAGGAACTCAGAAAAATCACAAGGGAGGTGGCAGAGTACATTTTCGGAGCTGGAGGCTAACAAGCGTATGGAACCTGATGGGCCTCATCCTAGAGGTCTTCAACACAGTAACGAGTTTACAGTTGATGCGTAGGTGTTAATTTTCCAAACTTCCACCAACTCAGAGAAGGTTTCATTTGCTTGGATAATAGTGAGAGTAACTCACATATTCAAACTAAAATGGAGGGAGACAGAAAGTAGGAAGTTACAGGGCAGTTAGTTTAACATCTGTCATTGGGAAAATGTTAGAAGCTGTTACTAAGTGAGAACTAGTCATTTGAATACAAAATTGGTACAACTGGCTGTCTACAGGAAAGCAGAGAGTGGGGGTAAGGGGGTATTTCTCAGGATGGCAGCTGGTGACGAGTGGTGTTCCACAAGGGTCAGTGTTGGGACCACAGCTTTTCACTCTGCACATTAATGAGCTCGATGAAGGAACTGAGGACATTCTGGCTAAGTTTACTGATAATACGAAGATAGGTGGAGGGACAGGTAGTATTGAGGAGGTGGGGAGGCTGCAGAGGATTTGGACAGGATAGGAGAGTGGGCAAAGAAGTGGCAGGTGGAGTACAACATGGGAAAGTGTGAGGTCATGTACTTTGGTAAGAGGAATAAAAGCATGGACTATTTCTAAATGGGGAGAAAATTCAGAAATCTGAAGTGCAAAGAGACTTGGGAGTTCTAGTCCGGGATTCTCTGAAAGTAAACTTGCAGGTTGAGTCTGTAGTCAGTAAGGCAAATGCAATGTTGGCATTTATTTTGAGAGGAGTTGAATATAAAAGGAGGGATATACTTCTGATGCTCTATAATGCTCTGATCAGGCCACATGTGGAGTATGGTGTGCAGTTGTGGGCCCCATATCTCAGGATGAATGAACTGGCCCTGGAGCGGGTTCAGAGGAGGTTCACGAGAATGGTCCCAGGAATGGAAAGCTTAACACATGAGGAATGATTAAGGACTCTGGGTCTATACTCATTGGAGTTTAGAAGGATGAGGGGGAATCTAATTGAAGATTACAGAATACCCAATGGCCCGGACAGAGTGGATGTTGGGAAGATGCTTCCATTGGTAGGAGAGACTAGGATCCGAGGACATAGCCTTGAAGTAAAGGGAAGACCTTTTAGAACGGAAATAAGGAGAAACTTCTTCAACCAGAGAGTGATTAATCTATGGAATTCACTGCCACAGAAGGCTGTGGAGGCCAGGTCATTGAGTACATTTAAGACTGAGATAGATAGGTTCTTCCTTATCAAGGGGATCGAGGGTTACGGGGAGAAAGCAGGAGAATGGGGTTGAGGAGCTTATTAGCCATGGTTGAATGGCAGACCAGACTTGTTGGGTCAAATGGCCTAATTTCTGCTCCTACATCTTATGTTCTTATGGAAGGTAGGAGGCGGAGGTTGATGGTGGTGGAGGGATAGCTTGAACTGCTGATGCCTGTGTCAGAGATACCACAGTATGGAGCTGGAGGAACACAGCAGGCCAGGCAGCATCTGAGGAGCAGGAAAGTCAATGTTTCGGGTCGGGACCCTTCTTCAGAACCTGTGACAGCTTTCCTATTCCTCTGATACTGCCTGGCCCAGTGGTGATGGAGGGTTGTTTTTGTGACTGGAAACCTATGACCAGCGATATGCCACGAGGATTAGTACTGGGTCCACTGCCTTTCATCATTTATATAAATGATTTGGATGTGATCATGGGAGCTATGGTTAGTAAGTTTGCAGATGACACAAAATTACAGGCATCAGCCAAGAAGGTTACCTCAGAGTACAATGGGACCTCGATCAGATGGGCCAGTGGGCTGAGGAGTGGCAGGTGGAGTTCAGTTTAGATAAATGTGGGATGCTGCATTTTGGAAAGCCAAATCAGGCCACTTAATGGTAAGGCCCTGGGGAGTGTTACAAAACAAAGAGACCTTGGGGTGCAGGTTCATAGTTCCTTGAAAGTGAAGTAACGGTTAGACAGGACAGCGAAGAAGGCATTTGGTATGCTTGCCTTTATTGGTCGGTGCATTGAGTATAGGAGTGGGGAGGTTCATGTTGTAGCTGTACAGGACATTGGTGAGACCACTTTTGGAATCCTACATGCAATTCTGCTCTCCCTGCAACAGGAGGGATATTGTTAGACTTCAAAATGCTCAGAAATGTTGCCAGAGTTGGAGTGTTTGAGCTATCCAGTGATGCTGAGTAGACTGGGACTATTCTCCCTGGAGCATCGAAGGCTGAAGGATGACCTTTCGATTTTTTTTGGAATGTATTTATTTATTTATTTATTGTCACATGTACTGAAGTACAGTGAAAAGCGTTATTTATGGGCAGTAAAGGTGGATCATAGTAAGCAAAGGTGTACGGATCAAAAGGACCTGGACAGAAGCATTACATTACACAGGGTACTGGGTCCACTGCCTTTCATCATTTATATAAATGATTTGGATGTGATCATGGGAGCTATGGTTAGTAAGTTTGCAGATGACATTACACAGGGGGTGCACAAGGCGAGATCAACATTAGCAAGATCAGCATTAGATGAGACTATAGAATCTATTCATCAAACTGATAACAGCCGGGAAGATGTTGTTCCTGAACCTGCCCATGTGGACATGGATAAGGTGAATGGCCAAGGTCTTCTCCCCAGGGTGGGGGGAGTCCAAACCTAGAGGGACACAGGTTTAAGGTGAGAGGATTTAAAAGGAACCTGAGGGGCAAATGTTTCACACAGAGGGTGGTGTGTGTATGGAACAAGCTGCAGTAGGAAGTGGTGGGGGCTGGTACAGTTACAACATTTAAAAGGCATCTGGATGGGTACATGAATAGGAAGGGTTTAGAGGGATATGGGCCAAATGCTGGCAAATGGGAGTAGATTTATTTAGGATATCTAGACTGAAGGGTCTGTTTCCATGCTCTACACTCGATAACAGGGCACTTGGAAAACTTCCAAAACAGAGTTATCATGAATTTGTTTAAAATCATGTTTAACCAATTTATTGGAGTTCTTTGAGGAGGTAGCAGGTGCTCTCAATAAAAGGGATTAGGTTAAACGGACAGGCAAAGATCTGGCAAATGGAGTATAATCTAGGAAATGTGAAATTGTATCTTTTGGTGGGAAGATTAAAAAAGATACATATGATCTAACTGGTGAGAGTTTGTAGAGTTTGAGATGCAGAAGGATCAGTGTGTCCTTGAGCATTGAAGCTGAACAAGTTAGTATGCAGTTACAGCAAGTAATAAATAGAACGTTACCATTGATTGTGAGAGGGAGTACAGACTGACCCCTGGTTGTGAACAGATTCTGTTCTGCAGTCAATACACAAGTCAATTTGTGCGCAAGTCGGAACACAAGGCAGGGCAATGGACAGCGGCTGTTTGTGAGTACGGGAAATGTTCATAGGTCAGGCCTTTAAAATTAGACCCCCGTATGGCATTGCATCTGCAAATAAGAATGCTCCAATGTTAGACATTCATTAATGTGGAAACTGGTGTTAATAGAGTAGTAGGGAGGTTATGCTTCAATTACGCAAAGCATTGGTGAGGCCATGTCTGGAGTACGATGTACGGCGCTGCTCACTGTACTTACAAAAGGACACAGTTCTGAGATGATGTCCCAGATCGACACCTGGAATGGGGAGTTGGGGGGGGGGGTTGCCAATTAGGAAAGTAATGGGGGATTATACTGAAACGGGTAAGATCCTGATGAAGGGTCTAGGCCCGAAACGTCAGCTTTTGTGCTCCTAAAATGCTGCTTGTCCTGCTGTGTTCATTCAGCTCGTCACTTTGTTATCTCGGATTCTCCAGCATCTGCAGCTCCCATTATCTCTGATCTCAACATTTCTACGAAGCTCCTTTTGGCATTTCATTGATATATAGTGTTCCTTGATGACCAAGGGTAGTGTGTGAAAACCAATGCAGAACCCCTGACTAATGTTTCAAGGATGTTGGTCAGAATCTCATCAGGGTAGAGACTGAAATTGGAATTCAATAACAATCCGGAATGAAGAACTAACTCTCATGAAGTAACCACTTCAGTAAAAACCCATCTGGTTCACTCATGTCCTTTAGGGAAGGAAATTGCCATCCTTACCTGGTCTGGCCTACATGTGACTCCAGATCCACAGCAAGGTGGATGGCTCTTAACTGCCCTCTGGGTAATTAGGGATGGGCAATAAATGCTGCCTGGCCAGCGATGCCCTCATCCTGTAAATGATTACAATTAAATGCAAGTTGGTGAGCGTTGGCAGTTGACTCGATGGTACTGAGTCACAATCTGAAGCTTACCCAGCCTTGAAAGCGTGGCTCTGCAGGAAGAGCTTTTGTTCTTTGTGAAGGTGAAGCCACCTCTGGGACTGGGATTAAAATTCCAGTGATAGAGCTCTCCATGGGGGATGGACTGTGGTCATGTTGGCTGCTGGGAAAAGCTGTCAGGAATTGCAGAGGTGGGGTTGCATCCTGCAACCGTGGTTTGTCCGAGGAACCATTTTGTGTGATTTTCGAGAGATTCAACCTCAGGCTCAAGATTAATTACATTTTAAACATCTGCAGCTGACAGGCTGTAAAGTCATTTATTACAAAGTGGCTCATGAGTGGAAGTATTGGGCTCAGATGATTGGTATCTGATTTGACAGCAGTATCTGTGTCATGACCTCTGGGAGCAGAAGGACAGAAAACTGTTCTAAACAAGATTAACTTTGAAACCTCACAACCATACTTTTAATAAATTCAAATATCCTCTCGTATATTTTTAAGAATTCAGTTCTATCAGTTCCATTTGATATTAAATACGTTGTCCCTTTCTAAATGAAAAGTTAAATATTCCCATCCAAGTGAAGGAGCCATTTCTGGGATTTTGGTGAAGATTAGTCTACATGAGATCCACTGTTGAGGCAGACTCAGCTTGAATGAAACCAACGGGAAATTTGTCCCAAACCGTCAGTGTCTCTCTGGAAATCGGGCAAAATGGGGAAATATCAAAGGCTAACATCTCCTCAGCTTGGAACTGGCTCAGATTGTCATTAAATGCAGGAAGAACTTTGCTTCTTATCTAACCCCATGCTGTCCCTGTCCCTGGGACTGTTTGATGGGAGGCAGTGTAGAGAGAGTTTTACTCTGTATCTAACCCCATGCTGTCCCTGTCCTGGGAGTGTTTGATGGGGGACAGTGTAGAGAGAGCTTTACCCTGTATCTAACCCCATGCTGCCCCTGTCCTGGGAGTGTTTGATAGGGGACAGTGTAGAGAGAGCTTTACTCTATATCTAACTCCATGCTGTCCCTGTCCTGGGAGTGTTTGATAGGGGACAGTGTAGAGAGAGCTTTACTCAGTATCTCAACGCATGCTGTCCCTGTTCTGGGAGTGTTGATGGGGTAAATCCATTGATGAATTCCCTTCGTAAATGCTGACATACCGTGTGGATTTGAATCTCCAAACTAGATCCTAGTGGGTTACTGACCGACAATAGGTGAAAGTGAATCAGCCTCTCTTCACAGGGAATGTTGTTAATCAGGTGGAGCTAAAGTAAATGACAATGAGTGAACAGATGCAGAACAAATGAGGGTGGGACAAAAACAAACTCGCTGGAAAAGCTCAGCAGGTCTGGCAGTACCTGTGAAGGAGAAAACAGAGTTAACATTTCGGGTCCAGTGACCCTTCCTCAGAACCCGGACCTGAAGCGTTAACTCTGTCTTCCCCTCCACAGATGCAGCCAGACCTGCTGAGCTTTTCCAGCAACTTGTTCCTGATTTACAGCATCTGCAGTTCTTTTGGTTTTTAATGAGGGTGGAATATTGGAGACACAGTGAGTGTGCGCTGGCCTCAGGTAAATGCATATTTGATGTCCTTCCAGGATTTCACTTGGTAACTGTGGCCTGTTGTCCCAGTCAGATTAAAATTCTTCCTCTCACTCTAGAGAAATGCTTTAATTAAAATCCAATCTCAAGCCAGCTGCTGGTGACCTGAAATTTGGATTAACTTTGCAGCGATGAAATTAAACTGCAGCCATTCTGAACTCATGAAATGTTATGATGGGTCCATCCTCACTCGAACAGAGTGATCAGACAGAGGAACGTTCTGTCAGAAACGGTAAAGAGCTAACAGAAACGTAGAGCACAGAGTATGGGAGCAGGCCTTTCGGCCCACCGTGTCTGTACCGACCATTATCCCATTGTAAACGAATCCCATCAGCCTGCATATGCTGTGTATCTCTCTATTCCCTTCCAGTCCATGTGTCTGTCTCAATACGTCTTAAATGTTTGAGGCACCACAGTCATTCCCTCTCTACCCGCCTCTGTCCCCCCACCAACTCCTCCCTTTCATTCTCTCCACACTCTGAGCCTCTCTCCTTTTGCTCTCCCCCACCCTCCTTGGTATCTCTCTCTCTACTATCTATCATACCTCTCCGTCACTCCTCTCTGCCTCTCCTCTATCTCTTCTTCCTCACTCTCTCTCTCACCCTCCTCTGCCTCCATCTCTCACTCTCTCTCACTCTCTCACCCTCCTCTGCCTTCGTCTCTCTCTCTCTCTTTCTCTCTCACCCTCCTCTCTTTGTCTCTCTCTTTCTCTCTCTCTCTCTCACTCTCTCTCTCTCACCCTCCTCTGCCTCCATCTCTCACTCTCTCTCACTCTCTCACCCTCCTCTGCCTTCGTCACTCTCTCTCTCTCTCTTTCTCTCTCACCCTCCTCTCTTTGTCTCTCTCTTTCTCTCTCTCTCTCACTCTCTCTCTCTCACCCTCCTCTGCTTCATCTCTCTCTCTCACTTTCTCTTTCTCTCCCTCTCTCTCACATCCTCCTCTGCCTCCATCTCTCTCTCTCACCCTCCTCTGCCTTCGTCTCTCTCTTTCTCGCTCACCCACTCTTTCTCTCTCTCTCACACCCTCCTCTGCCTTTGTCTCTCTCTCTCTCTCTCTCACTCTCACTTTCTCTCTCTCTCTCACCTTCCTCTGCCTTCATCTCTCTTGCTCACTCTCACCCTCCTCTGCCTTAGTCTCTCTCTTTCTCTCACTCTCTCTTTCTCTCTCGCTCTCTCACCCTCCTCTGCCTTCGTCTCTCTCTCTCACTCTCTCACTCCTCACTCTCCCCCCCAACCCCCCGACATGGTGGGAGGAAGCTCCCTGTGGGTAATGAGCCGATGTTGGAGCACTGCCCCCCCCCCCCCGCCCCGCCCCACTGAAAGAAGCTGCTGTCTTCCTGCTCCTGAGAAAGGGCTTTCAGGGAAAGGATTGGAGATGGCAAACACTGAGACAATGTCTCCGTCAGTGGGTGAGCCCGGCACAAGAGGCTTTCCCTCACTCCCTCACTCCCTCCACCACTCACTCCCTCCACTCCCTCTGGCACTCACGCCCTCCTACACTCACTCCCTCCACCCCCCCTACACTCACTCCCTTCACTCCCTCCTACACTCGCTCCCTCCACTCCCTTCTACGCTCACTCCCTCCACCCCCTCTTTTTTGCGAGCAGCACGTTCTGAGAAGCGGTTGCCAAGCCTACGCTTCATTTCCCCAATGTAGAGGAGACCACGTTGTGAGCAGCAAATGTAGTAGGCCAGATTCTGGGAAGTGCAGGTGAATGGTTGCTTCACCTGGAAGGGATGTTTGGGCCCTTGGATACTGGGGAAAGAGGAGCTTTTCCAGCAACTTTGTTTTTGTTCCTGATTTACAGTTCTTTTAGATTTGTATTAAGCTGTTCTTGGACCTGTTGGTGCATGTGTTCAAGCTTCTGTACCTTCTGGCTGATGGAAGAGGGCGGGAGACAGTATAACCAGGGTGAGAGGGGTCTGTGATGAGGTTGGTAGCCTTTCCACGACAACGAGAAATGTGGATTGAGTCCATGGATGGGAGCTTGGCTTCTGGGATGGCCTGTACTGTGCACATCACCTTCTGTAGTTTCAGAGCAGTTGCAGTACCGAGCCATTATGTATCCAGATAGAATGTTTTGTATGGTGCATCTGTAAAGGTTGGTGACGGTCCTTATGGACATGCTGGATTTCCTTAGCCTCCTGAGGAAGTCAAGGCATTGTTCTGCCTTCTTGGCTGTCACATCTATGTGGGTGATCCAGGACAGTTTGTTGGCTAACATCACTCCAAGGCCCTTGATGCTCTTGATTCTCTTCACCTCAGCTTTGTTGCTGTAGATGGGGGTGTGTCAGCTTCTTTTCTTCCTTCAATCAATGATCAGCTCTTTTGTTTTGCTGACATTGAGAGAGACATTGTAGTCATAGCACCACAACACCAAGCTCTCTATCTCCTGAGTTGGCACAGCTGATCCAGTGTTAGGCCTCCTCATCAATGGTGCCTTTTTAAGAGAAGTGGTGCCAGCGTCTGGAAAGTTTCTAGACGTGGGTGTCGCTGACTAGAACAGCATTTATTGCCCATCCCTAGTTGCCCCTTGAACTGACTTGGTTGTCAGGGACATTTGAGAGGGTAGCTAATCATAATGCCCCGGCAGGCAGAAGCAAATGGTTAAAAAGATGGAGCCAAAGCATTGTAGAGTAAATTCTGATCAGGGTTACTCTTTGTGCATCAAATTGGGTGAGAGCCCCTGGTATCCAGGAAAGTTGGCGAACTGGATCCAATGTTGGCTTTCAAACAGGAGGGAGAGGGTAATGTTGCAGCATAGTCTTTGTGATTGGAAGCCATGTGCCACAGGGATCGACGCTGAGACCCTTGCTGTTTGGCAATGACTTGAATGTGAATGCAGAAGGTTTAATTAGTAAGTTTGCAGATGGTGGTGTTGTTGATGGTGAGGAGGATGGTCTCAAGCTACAGCCTGATATTGGCCAGCTGGTAAATTGGGCAAGATGGGATTTAATCCTGATAAGCCTGAGGTGGTATGTTTTGGGAGGCCTAATAAGGGAAGGATTTACACAATGAATGGTAGGTCCCAGGGAGTACTGATGAACAAAGGGACTTTAGTGTACAAGTCTATAAATCCCTGAAGATTTATCAGCTCAAATAGGCAGGATGGAGAAGAAGGCACACAGAATGCTTAACATCATTAGCCAGGGTTTAGAATTTTGGAACAAAGACAAAGTTGCTGGAAAAGCTCAGCAGCTCTGGTGGCATCTGTGAAGAAAAACATCAGAGTTAATGTATTGAGTCCGGTTCTGAGGAAGTGTCGCTGGAGTTTTTCCAGAAACTTCTGTTTTTGTTCCTGATTTACAGCACATGCAGTTCTATCAGTTTTTAGGTAGAATATTGGAGGAAAGCAGTCTAGTTGCAACTTTGTAAAACATTGGTCAGGGCAAAGATGGAATACCATGTGTGGTTCTGGTCACCAGACTGTCAGAAGGTTGTAATTACACTGGAGAGGCTGCAGTGGAGATTCACCTAGATATTGTGATCAGAGATAATGGGAACTGCAGATGCTGGGGAATCCGAGATAACAAAGTGCGGAGCTGAATGAACACAGGAGGCCAAGCAGCATCTCAGGAGCATAACAGCTGACGTTTCAGACCTAGACTCTTTCTCAGAAAAGGGGGATGGGGAGTGGATTCTGAAATAAATAGGGAGAGAGGCGGAGGCAGGCCGAAGATGGATAGAGGAGAAGATAGGTGGAGAGGAGAGTATGGGTGGGGAGGTAGGGAGGGAATAGGTCAGTCCAGGGAGGACAGACAGGTCAAGGGGGTGGGATGAGGTTAGTAGGTAGGAAATGGAGGTGTGGCTTGGGGTGGGAGGAGGGGATGGGTGAGAGGAAGGACAGGTTGGGGAGGCGGAGATGAGCTGGGCTGGTTTTGGGATGCAGTAGGAGGAGGGGAGATTTTGAAGCTGGCAAAATCCACATTGATACCATTGGGCTGCAGGGTTCCCAAGGGAAATATGAGTTGCTGTTCCTGCAACCATTGGGTGGCATCATTGTGGCTCTGCAGGAGGCCCAGGATGGACATGTCGTCTGAGGAATGGGAGGGGATGTGGAAAGTCACCTTGGGGCCTGGGATGGGGTGAGGGAGGAGGTGTGGGGGCAAGTGTAGCACTTCCTGCGGTTGCAGGGGAAGGTGCTGGGTGTGGTGGGGTTGGAGGGGAGTGTGGAGTGGACAAGGGAGTCACGGAGAGAGTGGTCTCTCCAGAAGGCAGACAAGGGTGGGGATGGAAAAATGTCTTGGGTGGTGGGGTCGGGTTGTAGATGGCGGAAGTGTTGGAGGATGATGCGTTGTATCCGGAGGTTGGTAGGGTGGTATGTGAGGACGAGGGGAATTCTCTTTTGGTGGTTATTGCAGGGGGCGGGGTGTGAGGGAGGAGTTGCGGGAAATGCGGGAGACTCGGTCGAGCGCGTTTCTGACCACTGCGGAGGGGAAAGTTGCGGTCCTTGAAGAACGTGGCCATCTGGGATGTACAGGAGTGGAATGCCTCATCCTGGGAGCAGATGCGGTGGAGGCCGAGGAATTGGGAATAGGGGATGGAATTTTGGCAGGAGGGTGGGTGGGAGGAGGTGTATTCTAGGTCGCTGTGGGAGTCGGTGGGCTTGAAATGGACATCAGTTTCTAGGTGGTTGCTGAGACAGAGAGGGCCAGGAGGGTGAGGGAGGTGTTGGAGATAGTCCAGGTGAACTTGAGGTTGGGGTGGAAGGTGTTGGTGAAGTTGATGAACTGTTCGAGCTCCTCGTGGGAGCACGAGACGGCGCCGATACAGTCATCAATGCAACGGAGGAAGAGGTGGGGTTTAGGGCCAATGTAGGAGCGGAAAAGGGACTGTTCCCCTTTTTTGCAGAACAGAGGCTTGGGGACCACTTTGCAGAACATCCGCCAATGTGGTATACTGTATCCTCTGTACACGGTGTGGCTTCCTCTACATTGGGGAAACCAAGCGGAGGTTTGGGGACCGCTTTGCAGAACACCTCCGCTCGGTTCGCAATAAACAACTGCACCTCCCAGTCGCAAACCATTTCCACTCCCCCTCCCATTCTTTAGATGATATGTCCATCATGGGCCTCCTGCACTGCCACAATGATGCCACCCGAAGGTTGCAGGAACAGCAACTCATATTCCGCTTGGGAACCCTGCAGCCCAATGATATCAATGTGGACTTCACCAGCTTCAAAATCTCCCCTTCCCCCACTGCATCCCAAAACCAGCCCAGCTCGTCCCCTCCCCCCACTGCATCCCAAAACATGCCCAGCTCATCCCCGCCTCCCTAACCTGTTCTTCCTCTCACCTATCCCCTCCTCTCACCTCAACCCGCACCTCCATCTCCTACCTACTAACCTCATCCTGCCCCCCCTTGATCTGTCCGTCCTCCCCGGACTGACCTATCCCCTCCCTACCTCCCCACCTATACTCACCTCTCCACCTATCTTCTCCTCCATCCATCTTTGGTCCACCTCCCCCCTCTCCCTATTTATTTCAGAATCCTCTCCCCCTCCCCCTTTTCTGATGAAGGGTCTCAGCCCGAAACGTCGGCTTTTGTGCTCCCAAGGTGCTGCTTGGCCTGCTGTGTTCCTCCAGCCCCACACTTTGTCATCTTGGATTCAACTGGATATTGTCTGGGATGGAAAGTCTCCGTTATGAGGAGAGACTGGATAGGCTGGATTTATTTTCCCTGGAGCAGAGGAGGTTGTGGGGGGTAGGGGTGGGATCTGGTTGAGGTACAGACTTGGTGGGTTACATTAAAGAAATGGGAGTAATGTCCCCCTGAGCCAATATTTATTCAGCATCCTATTTCACATTCTCATCATTGCTGCATCATTCTCTGTGGGAGTGAAGTGGGCACATTGCCATTCTAATGGTTCAGGGAGGCAATGTTGTGGTGGGAAAGAGTGTAACCCTGAGACCCAGCTCATGTTCAGGCTAGCTGGGTTCAATTCCCCCTCCCTCATGCTGATGCTGAAATTTGAGTAAACCTGGAATTAAGAATGGTTGTAAAAGTATGTTATTAACCCTAATCTAAAGAAGCAGAATTAGCATGGCATCATGAAAGGGAAATTGCATCTGACTAATGTATTAGAGTTTTTCAAAGAGGTCTCAATGAGAGTGGATAGAGGGGAAACGGTAGATGTGTTGTATTTGGACTTCCAGATGTGTTCAACAATGTACCTTGCAAAAGCTAAGTCATAGGATAAGAGCTCATGGGTGTTGGAGGTATATTACCTCCAACACCCATGGAGAGAGTGTTGGCTCAAGACAGGAAACAGGAAGTAGGGATAAGCGGCTTTTCTTCAGGGTGGTGATGTGTGATCACTGACATTCCACAAGGACCAGTGCTGGGACCACTACTGTCTACAATATATATCAGTGACTTGGAGGGAGAAAGTGAATGCACTGTAGTCAAATTCGCAGAAGACACTAAAATAGGTGGAAAGGCAACTTGCCAGAGGGACACAGCAGTTTACAGAGAAATAGTGATAGGCCAAGTCAGTGGGCAAGAAGTTGACAAAGGGATCATAATGTGAGAAAATGTGAAGTTGTTTATTTGGGGAGGGATAACATTTTAAATGAGGAAAAACTGCAGAAATCTGCAACACAAAGGGTCTTGGAGGAACTTGTGGTGGCTGCAATGCAAGATGTCCAAAGATGCGCAGGTTAGGTGGATTGGCTGTGATAAATGTGGGGTTACAGGGATAGGGTAGGGATGCACTTCAGATGGATAGTGTAGACTCAACAGGCAGAATGGCCTCCTTCTGCACTGTATAGATCCTGTGACTCTATGATTGTAAACACAGAAAGGTGGCACACAGGGGCCGCAGGGAATCAGGAAGGCTAAATGAATATTGGCCCTTATTTCAAGGGGGTTGGAGTATAAGAGAAGGGAGGCCCTATTCCAACCATACAAGGTGCTGGTGAGACCACATCTGGAGTACTGTGAGCAGTTCTGGCCCCCTTATTTAAAAAACATATCATGTCATTGGAGGCAGTTTGGAGAAAGTTCACTGGGATGATCCTGGTATGGAGGGATTGTCCTCTGAGGAAAGGTTAAACAGGTTGGGACTTCACTCACTGGAACTGAGAAGAATGAGAGGTGATCTTATTGAAACATATTGGGTTCTTAAGAGGCTTCACGGGGTAAATGCTGAGAGCATGTTTCCCCTCGTGGGAGTGTCTAGGACCAGAGGTGGCATTGCCTCAGAATAAAGGTGCACCAATTTAAGACTGCGATGAGGAGGAATTTCTTCTCTCAGAGTGTTTTGAGTCTTTGGAGTTCCTTGCCACAGAGAGGCAAGCAGGGAGGCGATGGCCTAGTGGTATTATTGCTGGACGTTAATCCAGAAACCCAGATAATGTTCTGGGGACCTGGGTTCGAATCCAGCCACAGCAGATGGCGGAATTTGAATTCAATAAAATATCAGGAATTAAGAATCTAGAGATGACAGTGAATCCATTGTCGATTGTCAGGAAAACACATCCAGTTCACTGATGTCCTTTAGGGAAGGAAACTGCTATCCTTACCTGGTCTGGCCTGCATGTGACTCCGGACCCACAGCGATGTGGATGACTCTGGGCAATTAGGGACAGGCAATCCATGCTGCCTGGCCAGTGACACCCTCATCCTGTGAATGAATAAAAAAAAAGCCGTGAGGTTAGAATCCTTGTGTATATTTAAGGCTGAGATTGATAGATTCTTGATCAGTCAGGGAATCGAGGGTTACAGGGAAAGGGCAGGAAAGTGGATGTAAGGAACGTCAGATCAGCCATGATCCTATTAAATGGTAGAACCGACTCGAGGGGCCGAATGGCATGCACCTGTTCTTTTTTAATGCTATTTATGGTGACCACTTCAAAAGTATTTAACTGGCTGTGGGGCGTCATTCAAATGCAACGTCCTCCTCTTTGTAAAGGGAAGCAGTGAGGGAAGTAAGATTTTTTTAAACTTTGCTGAAAGCGCAGGTAATCTCGCTCACAGTAAAACTCTCTCCACCTCCACACTGCAATTCAGTGGCAGATCAGCCTGATTGAAGCCCAGCCTCCCACTCGGCTCATTGGGGATGGTAACCGACAAGATGTCACTCTGATCAGAGTCACGCACAGACTCTGGTGACTGTGTGGGCTGCATTCTGTCAAGTGGATTCATCTCTGCAGCAGAAAGGGGAATCTTTTTAGCACGTTCACTGCTTCCTCAATGGGCTTTGGGTGGTGGAATCTCCTTGAGCACTCCAGCTGGGAGCCCAGTAAGAGGTAAGGGGCCTGGGCTCAGGTCTTCCAGCCTCTGACCATAGGAGATAAAACAGTGTGGAGCTGGAGGAACACAGCAGGCCAAGCAGTATTAGAGGAGCAGGAAAGCTGACGTTTCGGGTCTAGACCCTTCTTCAGAAATGGGGGAGAGGAAATAGAGAGAGAGAAGGGAAGGCGTATAGACAATGGATAGAGGAGAAGATAGGTGGAGAGGAGACAGACATGTCAAGGAGGTGGGGTTGGAGCCAGTAAAGGTGAGTGTAGGTGGGAAGTTATGGAGGGGATAGGTCGGTCCAGGTAAGGACGGACAGGTCAAGGAGGCGGGATGAGGTTAGTCGGTAGGTGATGGGGGTGGGAGTTGATGTGGGAGGAGAGGATAGGTTAGGGAAGCAGGGGTGAGCTGGACTGGTTTTGGGATGCGGTCAGTGGAGGGGAGATATTGAAGCTTTGTGAAGTCCACATTGATACCATTGGGCTGCAGGGTTTCCAAAGCTACCCAGAGATGCTCTCATCGTGTGAATGAAAGTAAGAGAGGTGAGGACACCCTGCTGACAGGAGAGATGTTACATGGAGGGTCTAACTGCCGTCTGCAGTTGGGAGTTGGCCTGGGTTGTAACTCACCTGATTTATTTTTAGGAAAATCCCGAGAATGTGTTTATTGCTCATCCTTGGTTGTCCCTTGAGAACATAGAACATAGAACATTACAGCACAGTACAGGCCCTTCGGCCCTCGATGTTGTGCCGACCTGTCATACCGATCTCAAGCCCATCTAATCTACACTATTCCATGTACGTCCATATGCTTGTCTAATGACGACTTAAATGTACCTAAAGTTGGCGAATCTACTACCGTTGCAGGCGGTAGTGAGGGTAGTGAAGGTGGGGGTGAGCTGCCTTCTTGAACTGCTGCAGTCTCTGTGCTGTGGGTTGACCCACAATGCTCTAAGGGAGGGAATTCCAGGATTTTGACCCAGCAACAGTGAAGGATGGGCGATATATTTCCAAGTCAGGATGTTGAGTTGCTTTGAAGGGTTACCTTATAGAAGGTAGGATTTGAACTCAGGTCAGTGGAGTATATCCTGGGCCTTTGGATTACACAGCCATGAATGACACCACTATATCCTCACATCCTTGATGTGCAAGGAGTATCTTGTAGATCCTGAGCGTCGGTGGTGGTGGGAGTGGGATGTTTGTGGATGTGATGCCAATCCAGTGGCTGCTTTGTCCTGGATGGTGTTGAGCTTCTTGAGTGTTGTTGGGGCTGCACCCATCCAGGGGCAAGTGGGGAGTATTCCATTACAGACATCGAAGAACTGTTTAGATGAAGACTTAAAATGCCATAGAACACAAGGCAATGGGTCAACTGCTGGAATATCAGGTTAGAATAGATGGATGCTTGATGACCAAAGTAGATGTGATGGGCTGAAGGGCCTCTTTCCGTGCTGTAAAACGTTTATGCCTCTATGACACATTCCTAATTTGTATCTGGACAGAGCTTGGACAGTCAGGAAGTGAGCTACTCGCTGTAGGATTTCTAGCTGCTGACATGGTCTTGTAACGGTTGTATTGATTTGGTAAGTCCAGCCCAGTTTCTGGTTAATGATGGTGCCCAGGACTGTCCATCTGAATTATAACGTTAAATTCCTGAAGTTTGAACCCAGCATTCTCTGAGTGAAGGTAATGAGTATAAGAGTGGCACTTTTACACTCCTACATTTACTCCCAAAATCCCTCAGTTGATTTGTTCAGATGTTAGTTCATTCCTTTCCTTAATGAGTTATCAATGTGAAAATAATTTGAGATAATAGTTCATCCATTACGTTGAAGCCTTATGAGTTGAAACCAAACTGTGTGAAATTAATAATTAACACTTTACTATGTTGAAATAAACAACCTCTAGAAAGGTGTTTTTTAAAAATAAAAATGTATTATTACTGCAAAGGGATGCATGTCCCTGAAACTTTTCATCTCACACACACCGGGACAGAAATAAATATTCTACATTCCAATGGGAACAGCAATGTATAGCACAGGAGAAACTGGCTGTGATCAGTCCGATAGGATTAGGGGAAAATAAACAACGTACACAAGGGACTGTGAGAGTCGGACAGAACTGATGTAGGCCAGTGTGAGTCAGAACGGTTTAATTCAGGCTTACAGGTGCTGCATGCAGAGGTTCTGAGGAAGGGTCACCAGACCCAAAACGGTAACTCTGTTTTCTCCTCCACAGATGCTGCCAGGCCTGCTGGGCTTTTCCAGCAACTTTGTCTGTGTACTTGCTTGTGGTTGAGGTGTTTGTGAGCAGTGAGTGCAGACAGACACATGGCAATTAACTTCCTTTTTCATCCATAGGATGAGGGTGTCGCTGACTAGGCCAGCATTTATTACCCATCCCTAATTGCCCAGAGGGCAGTTCAGAGTCACCCACATTGCTGTGGGTCTTGAGTCACATATAGGCCAGGCCAGGTAAGGATGGCAGTTTCCTTCCCCTAAAGGACATTAGTGAACCAGATGGGTTTTCCTGACAATCAGCAAGGGATTCAGGATCATCATTAGACATTCACAATATTTTGCATTTATCTAAAGAGATAATTCCGTTACTAATGACTAAAACCCAGAACAACACTGTTAAAATGCTTGGTGAAATTAAATTTCGCTGAAAAATTAAGACTCAAAGTTGGAATTTTTAATCTTGAAATCATCAGAAAAAGGATGCAAGAAACAGTCTTGAAAAAAAAGATGTGGAGTTGCTGGTGTTGGACAGAGTCAGAAATCACACAATGCCAGGCTATAGTCCAACAGGTTTTTTTGAAGTGACTTCATCTGACAAAGAGGTAGCTCTCCAAAAGTTTGTGATTTCAAGTCAAATCTGAAGGAGGCTCCTGACCCAAAATGTCAGCTTTCCTGCTCCTCTGATGCTGTCTGGCCTGCTGTGTTCCTCCAGCTCCACCCTGTGTTATCTCTGACTCCAGCATCGGCAGCTCTTACTATCTTTGATTTCAAATCCCTGTTGGACTATAAACTAATGTGGTGTGATTTCTGACTTGAGGACAAAAGAGACATCATCTTACTGCAGAATGAGAAGAGGTGGTTGATTCATTGGGCCATTTTTGGTAAAGAGGTACAGCAAGAGCAGTTAATTGTCAGTCTTCATGTCCTTAACCAGCAGGTAGATTCTGACAATACCCTAACCAATCAGAATTGTTGTGGTCCAATAACATTTTTTCTTATTTTAATACATACACAGAGTGTGGGTGATGCCAACCAGGTTGGCATTTATCACCAAGACGGCAGTGAAAGTCAGCCACATTGCTGTGGGTCTGGAGTCACATGTAGGCCAGACCAGGTAAGGATGGCAGATTTCCATCCCTAAAGGGCATTAGAGAGCCAGATGGGTTTCTACAACAATCAGCAATAGATTCACGGTCATCAGATTGTTATTGAATTCAAATGCCACCATCTGGTCTGGCAGGATTCAAATCTAGGTCCCCAGAACATCACCTGGGACTCTGTATAATCAGTCCAATGATAATACCACTAGGCCGTCATCTCCTGTAGATCCCACACACACACAGAGTGAGGGAAAGGTAGTGATGACGGAAGTGCAGTGGGTTTGTTTCTGGGAGGACAGTTCTCAATGGGCAGCGTGGAGGTACTCAGCACCCCTGGACACAGCAGTGTCCTCCACCAAACCAGGCACTAACAATAACTTCAGGCACAGTGTGGGGTGGGGGGTGAAATCGCAGGGTGGGGGAAATCGTAGGGTAGGGGGAATCTCAGGGTGGCACAGGTTCGGGGGAATCGCAGGGTGGGTGGAGTCACAGGGCGGCACTGGGCATGGGAGTTAACAGTGAAGGGATAAACAAGGAAGAGGTGACAGGGAGAAAGAAGAAGGGGATAAGAGAGGAGGGAAAGAGTGGGTGGTGGGGGTGCTTGGAGGGGCTGACGAGAGGTGGTAGGGGAGAGGCTCTGATAGGTGTCTCTCTCTCTCTCTGGCTGTCAGGCTACAGCCCAGGGTTGATCAGAAACTGATGGGAAATCCAATCGTGTCACTGCCATTTGAACTCAGTTAAAACACCTACTGGGATTCTTAAAGAGAAGCTAGAGGGAAGCAGAGAAGTGTTTGTGGAGGGGACAGGGGTCAGACAGGCTTTGAGGACGCGTAAGACAGGTTCTGACAGAAGGTTTCACTCAGAACAGAGAGATATTTGACAGCTTCAAAGGCAAGGTGTCAGTTATTAATGATGAAGGACATATGGTGAGCAGTCCAAAGGAGCCCGGGGCCTCCCAGGATGCTGAGATAACTCACAGAGGAAATGATATTCAACATTAAGACTGTGAAATAAAGAGTTTCCAGTGACTGTGCTCTCATCGACTTATTTTTACAGATTGTGATTGTCATCTACTGATTGGGAAAGTCTGAAATTGCACTTTTATTTTCTTTATTCACCCGGCAGTAGTCTTCAAGCGGAATTTTGTGGATCTAATATTTATAATGAACCCTTGCTAGGAGTAATATTCTGAGTAACTATCCTTCCCTACACTTACCCTGCCAGCAGCTCCTGCCAATCCCACTTGTAATGAGATTTAACTATTTAAAATGTGACAGGACTAAATGAGGAGGCTCAGAGTGAAAGGGGCAACTGTTTGATCTCATTGTTCACCACTTCATGAAATCCCAGCCAGTTTTATAATCAGTGATTATCTTTCTGCATTGTAGTCACCAATGCAAGAAACATGCCAGTCAGTTTGGTAACTGAATGGCAGAAAGTTAGTACACAGGTATAGCAAGATGGTTGTGGTTGTGGGAGGTCAGTCATCTCACCCCCAGGACATCTCTGCAGGAGCCCCTCCGGGTAGTGTCCTCGGCCCAAGCATCTCCAGCTGCTTCATCAATGACCTTCCCTCCATCATAAGGCCAGAAGTAGGGATGTTCGCTGATGAACGGACAAGATTCAGCACCATTTGCAACTCAGATACTGAAGCAGGACATGTTCAAATGCAACAAGATCTGGGCATTTCCACGTTTGGGCTGACAAGTGACAAATAACATTTGCGCCACACAAAGGCCAGCCTATGATCAGCGCCCGCAAGAGAGAATCTAACAATTGCTTCTTGACATTCAACAGTATTACCATCACTGAATCCCCCAGTATCACATCCTGGGGGTAACAAAGTGTGGAGCTGGATGAACACAGCAGGTCAAGCAGCATCTAGTGCTCCTGAGATGCTGCTTGGCCTGCTGTGTTCATCCAGCTCCACACTTTGTTATCTCCGATTCTCTAGCTTCTGCAGTTCCCATTATCTTTGACATAACATCCTGGGGGTTACCATTGACCAGAAACGCAATTGGACTCACCACATAAACACAGCGGCTACAAGAGCAGCCCAGAGGCTGGGAATCCTGCAGCCAGTAACTCACCTCCTGACTTCCCAAAGCCTGTCCCACCCTCTACAAGGCACAAGTCAGGAGTGTGATGGAACACTCCCCACTTGCCTGGATGGGGGCAGCCCCAATAACACTCAAGAAGCTCAACACCATCCAGGACAAAGCTGCTGCTTGATCAGCATCACATCCACAAACATCCCACTCCCTCCATCAAACATCTTTTGCAGAACCCTGACTGAACATTAATGAAAAGATCTCACTGACTGAGATAACCTGAGAGGTGATTTTATTGCAATTTACCAAATTTTTAGGGGCCTTGTCAGGGGAGATATGAAAAGGTGTTTCCCCTTGTGGGACAGTCTGGGACCGCAGGCTATCATCTCAGGGTAAGGGGTCACTCATTTCAGTCAGCAATGAGGTATTTCTTCTGTCACAGCAAAGTAAATCTGTGGAATTATTTACTGCAGAGAGTTGTTGGGGCTGGGTCATTAAGCACATTTAGGATGGGATAGACCGATTTTTAATCAGGGAGGGAAATCAAGGGTCATGGGGAAGATGCAGGAAAGTGGAACTGAGGATTATCAGATTGGCTATGATCTCATTGAAACGCAGAGCAGACTCGATGGACTGAATGGCCTACTTCTGTCTGAGGGCCTAATATAGGGCT
Organism: Stegostoma tigrinum; assembly: GCF_030684315.1. Classification (NCBI taxonomy): domain Eukaryota; kingdom Metazoa; phylum Chordata; class Chondrichthyes; order Orectolobiformes; family Stegostomatidae; genus Stegostoma; species Stegostoma tigrinum. Next base: position 4,507,361 of record NC_081363.1, on the reverse strand, counting down.
TGTTGGCACTATGCCACCAATCACTTTTTATTAATGGTCGAGAGGAGACTGATGGGGCAGTAATTGGTTAGATTTGTCCTGCTTTTTGGGTACGGGACATACCTGGGCAATTTTCCACATTGTCGGGTAGATCCCAGTGCTGTAACTGCACAAGAACAGCTTGGCTAGGGGAGCGGCAAGGTCTGGAGCACAAGTCTTCAGTACCATTGCTGGAATGATGTCAGGGCCCATAACCTTTGTAATGTCCAGTGTCTCCAACTGTTTCTTGATATCATGTGGAGTGAATTGAATTGGCTGAAGACTGGTATCTGTGATGCTGGGGACCACTGGAGGAGGCTGAGATAGATCATCCATTTAGCACTTCTGGCTGAGGATTTCTGTGAATGGTGTGGAGGGTGGTGTGGTGTGTGGGGGGGGGGGTGTGGTGTGGTGTGGGGTGTGGTGTGGGGACTGGTGTGGTGTGGGGGTGGTGTGGGGTGTGGTGTAAGGGGTGGTGTGGGGCATGGGGGGTGTTGTGGGGTGTGGAGGTGGGGAGGTGGGGGTGGTGTGGCGTGGGGGGTGGTCTAAGATGTGGGGGTGGCGGAGGTGTGGGGTGGGGTGAGGTATGGGGGGTGGTGTAGAGTGTGGGGGTGGGGGGTGGTGTGGGGTGGGGTGAGGTATGGGGGATGGTATGGGGGTGGGGGGTGGTGTGGGGTGTGGGAGTGGGGGTTGGTGTGGGGTGGGAGGTGGTGTAGGGTGTGGGGGTGGGGGTGGTGTGGGGTAGGGTGAGGTATGTGGGCTCGTGTAGGATGGGGGGGTGGGGGTGGTGTGGGGTAGGGTGAGGTATGGGGGGGGTGGTGTAAGGGTGGAAGGTGGTGTGGGGTGTGTGGTGTGGTGTGGGGGGTAGTGTGGGGTGGGGTGAGGTGTGGGGTGGGGTGAGGTATAGGGGGGGGCGTTGTGTGGGGTGGGGGTTTGGGTCCCGGACACAGGGCTGAAGGGGGCTCTAAGCAGCACTCGGCACAGCTCGAGCTTCTTCCTGAGTCTGACTGCATTTACAGCTGGGACACTGGGAAAGAAACAGCCAAATGGTGTCACATTTTGCCCACAGTGTACTACCCTCCCTCCCCCTCCCCTCCCCTCCCCCTCTCCTTCCCTCTCTCCCTCCCCCTCTCCCTCCCCCTCCCCTTCCCCCTCCCCCTCTCCCTCTCCCTCTCAGCCAATTACAGGCTTCTTGTCAAGTGTATCTCTTCATAAACGTAAACACCATCTTCCATTTCTAATTACATCTCTGTCTCTGTGCTTGTTTGCAGCTGAATGTTTTTGTATTCTCTTACAGTCACATCAAAACTGTCCCAGTGACTGGCACAGCAACGCTGCAAAAGTCTCCTGCTGCATTGCAGGCAGATGCCTTCCTGGGCAGTTTCAGGATTTTGTTGACATAAGAGCCATAGAGTACGACAGCATGGACCTTCGTCCCAGACTGGCCCATGCTGACCATGGTGCCCATTCAGCTAGTTCCAACTGCCCCACATTTGGTCCGTATCCCTCTAAACCCTTCCCATGCATGTACCTACCCGACTGTAATTTAAATGTTGCTATTGTACCATTAACCATTTTCTCCGGCAGCCCGTTCCATATACGCACCACTCTCTGCCTGAAGAAGTTGCCCCTCAAGCCCTTTTTAAATCTTTCCCCTCTCACCTTAAACCTATGCCCTCCAGTTTTCAATTCCCCATCCCTGGGAAAAGGACTATATGCATCCATCCTATCTGTGCCCCTCTTGATTCTATACACCTCAACAAGGCCACCCCTCATTCTCCTACATTCCAAGGAATAAAATCCCATCCTGGCCAACCTCTCCCTATAACTGAGGTCTACTGGTCCCGGCAACATCCTCATAAATCCTCTTTGCACACTTTCCAGTTTAACTATGTCTTTCCTATAACAGGGTGACCAAAACTGTACACAATACTCCAAGTGCGGCCTCACCAACGACTTATACAACTGTAACATAACGTCCCAGCCCCTCTTCTCAATGCCTCGACCGATGAAGGCCAGCATGCTAAATACCTTCTTCACCACCCTGTCTACCTGTGATGCTGCTTTCAACAAACTATGTACTTGTTCTCCTAGCTCCCTCTGTTCTACAACACTCCTCAGGGCCTTACCATTTACTGTATAAGTCCCACCTTGGTTTGACTTTCTAAAGTGCAGCATCTCACACTTATCTGTATTGAATTGCATTTGCCAGTCCACAGCCCACATCCCCATCTGATCACGATCCCTCCGCAATTTTTGACAACCATCCTCACTATCAACAACACTTGCTAATTTTCTATCATCCGTAAACTTACTAATTATACCTTTTATATTTGCATCCAGATAATTTCTGTAAATAACAAATAACAAAGGGCCCAGCACCGACGCCTGTGGCACACACTAGTCACAGGCCTCCAGATAGAAAAAACATCCTTCAATCATCACCCTCTCCCACCTATCACTGAGCAAATTTGAATCTAATTAGCCAGCTCTCTCTGGATCCCATGCGATCTAACCTTCATGACAATCCTGCTGTGCGGGACCTTGTCAAAGGCCTTACTAAAGCCCATACAGACAACATCTACTGCCCTACCCTCATCCGTTACCTCTTCAAAAAAGCTATCAGATTTGTCAGACATGACTTCCCGCGCACAAATCCACGCTGACTATCCCTAATCAGACCTTGACTATCCAAATGTTGGTTGATCCTGTCCTACAGTATCCCCTCCAATAACTTGCCTACCACGGGTGTCATGCTCACTGGCCTGGAGTTCCCTGGCCTGTCTTTGCGACCTTTCTCAAACAGTGGGACAACATTACACATCAGTTTATTCTCCGCCTCGGGGAATTATTAGTTTTTCTGCCATTGCCTGTCACCCCGTTGCTGAGGCTGGGTAACGCAGAGAGCAGAGGGGGATGTGACAGTACGCTGTCCATTAACTGGGGCCTGAGAGGGAGCTAAATGACAGGTTGTGCCAGGCAAAACTTTCAAACCCTGTAACCTGACTCTGACACAGCATTCGGGATCCAGCAACAACAACCTCTATTGGTATAGCACCAGGGTATTATCAAACTACATGTGACCTGAGGATTGTGTCAAGCAATATTGAGAGAAATAGGTTAATCCTTTGGCAGGAGACAAAGTGATGGGTGATGCAGCCGGTTACAATGAGAAAAAACTGAGTTTTTTTTCTATTCCTTTGTGGGATGTTGGTGTCTCTGGCTGGGCCAGCATTTACTGCCCGTACCTAGTTGCCCCTTGAGAAGGTGGGGGTGAGCTGCCTTCTTGAGCCGCTGCTGTCCATGTGCTGTGGGTTGACGCACAATGCCCTTAGGGAGGGAATTCCAGGATTTTGACCCAGCAACACTGAGGGAACGGCGATACATTTCCAAGCCAAGATGGTGAGTGGTTTGGAGGGGAACTTGCAGGGGGTGGTGTTCCCATGTATCTGCTGCCCTTGTCCATCTAGATAGAAGTGGGTTTGGAACGTGCAGTCCGAGGAGCTGTGGTGATTTTCAAGTTCATTCAGATACACACACACACTCACTCACTCACACATACAAGCACACACACACACATACACGTGTGCATCCATACATATGTGCCTACACAAAAACAGACATATAATGGCACTTGTACATGCATGTAAATGCATGTAAATACAGGCAGGTTCACATACAAACACACTTTCTTCATCTCTTTATAACAAAGTGTGGGGCTGGATGAACACAGCAGGCCAAGCAGCATCTCAGGAGCACAAAAGCTGACGTTTCGGGCCTAGACCCTTCATTAGAGAGGGTTTTGTGCTCCTGAGATGCTGCTGGGCCTGCTGTGTTCATCAAGCTTCACACTTTGTTATCTTGGATTCTCCAGCATCTGCAGTTCCCACTATCAATTCTTCATCTCTTTCATGGGTATCACTGGCAGGGCCAGCATTTACTGCCCATCCCGAACTGCCCCTGAAATGAGTGGCTTGCTCAGCCCTTTCAGAGGGCATTTGAGAGTCAACCACATTTTTGTGGGTCTGGGGTCACAAGTGAGCCAGGCTGGGTAAGGATGGCAGGTTTCCTTCTGTGAAGGACATTAGCGACTATTGTAGACCAAACTAGACCACCTCAAAAATATTTTAAGGAGAGAACCTAGCCCCTAACTTTTTCTTATTGTAAAGGCAGATGGGAAGTGGGGGTTCCAGGTGTGATGCAGCTGTTCAAACCACTCAGCTTTAAGCAAAAGAAAGTTTATTTAAAACATACAGTTAAAACACAAACAAAAGTCAACAGAACTTACAGTAACAACTATTGGAAAACCTAATCGACTGGATACAGCAACTTAGCTAATTAGTTGTTCCCAATATATTTCGTAAACACAGCCCTTGGCAAAAAAGGTAAATTCAAACATAGAGATAATGGGAACTGCAGATGCAGGAGAATCCGAGATAACAAAGTGTAGAAGGGTCTAGGCCTGAAACGTCAGCTTTTGTGCTCCTGAGATGCTGCTTGTCCTACTGTGTTCATCCAGCTCTGAACTGTGTTATCTCGGATTCTCCAGCATCTGCAGTTCCTACTGTCTCTGATAGACTCTGACAGGCAGCAGGGAGCAACATCCAGAGAGAGATTTCAGAGGAAGTCAGAGGACTCCTTTACTGAAGCTCGCAACATGTCTGATACTTAAACCAGCTGGTGACCGCTACAGCTGAATAAACCAGAACTGGGAGAATTGGCTACTCCCGTTCTATTGTTAAACTGTCACTCCCTGAGCTCTTGGGCGCCTCTACCTTTACAACCTCTCTTCAAACAAAAACGTCTTTAATGTGACATCGTCTTCACAGTGACCCAGAGGAGCTCTTACAGTCAGCAGGATATTTAAACAGTAGATGGTTGTCATGGTCACCATCACAGAGGCCAGCTTTCAATTCCAGATTGATTCATTGGATTTAAATTCCACTAACAGTCTTGTATTTAAACAAGAAATCAGAGATAGTGCAATGAAGGTACCATGTAACCACAGGTGATATAGATTAGATAAGCCAAAGTTGCAATAGGATAGCGAAGGAGGATTTCCTGGAATGTGTATGTGGTTTTCTTTTAGATGGACGCATTGAGAAACTATCCAGAGAACAGTCTAACCTAGATTGGATACTGTGCAATAACAAAATATTAATCAACTATTTTTTTTTAACCTTTTTCGCAGGATGAGGGTGTTGCTGGCCAGGCAGCATTTATTGCCCATCCCTAATTGCCCAGAGGGCAGTTAAGGGTCAACCACATTGGCCCAAAAATGCAGCAAGTTTAGGATTGGGAGGCGTTTTAGAATTCTGCAAAAGTGGACAAACGTTTGATCATGAAGGAGGGAAATAACATGGGAACTGTCTGTGAAAAACACTGCGAGACTGACTGTGTGTGTATCAGTATGTGTGTGTGTGTGTGTGTGTGTGTGTGTGTGTGTGTGTGTGTGTGTGTGTGGATGTGTGTTGTGAGCTCTGTTATCAGGGCCCCTCACCGATGCTGTAAGTTCAGCAGAACCTCTCACAGTTACTGCCAGATTTCATCAATTCCCTTCAACATGTAAAATTAAAATTCAACACTTCTTCACCAACATCAGTTTCACTCTGTATCGTGATGAGGACACTCCTATGGTTTCAGTTGGAATTGAATCCCAGTCTGCCCAGAATGCCTGAGCCCACACAGCATGGAGCTGGAGGAACACAGCAGCCGAGCAGCAGGAGAGTTGATGTTTCAGGATGACTCTAACTCCACGACCTGCAGTTCCTGCTATCACCCAGAATCGCAGGTTGCCTTCTGTATTCTCCGCATTTACCCCTACAGGGGTAAAGATACAGGCCCTCTGCTCCAATCACTCACCTTAACACAGGAAGCCAGAGCAGGATGGAAGCATCGCAATGGAAACCGAGCATATCATCATCATCCATCATTTACTCTCTGACAGTCCAGCACAGATCACTGCACAGTGAACATGAAGAGATCCTCGAATCTCACACCGTTCCTGAGATGATTTGTTTTCTGTGATGTCACTGTTACTGACTGAATGTGATCTGATAAATCATCAACTTATTGCTCCAGAGTAAAGCTCCTTCTACACTGTCTCCCATCAAACACTCCCAGGACAGGGACAGCACGGGATTAGATACAGAGTAAAGCTCCTTCTACACTGTCCCCCATCAAACACTCCCAGGACAGGGACACCACGGGGTTAGATACAGAGTAAAGCTCCCTCAACACTGTCCCCCATCAAACGCTCCCAGGACAGGGACAGCACAGGGTTAGATACAGAGTAACACTCTCTCAGGTTGTACTGAGTCAGAAATCACACATCACCAGGGTACAGTCCAGCTGGTTTATTGAAGAACACAGAGTGCTGGTCCTCTGTCTGTCGATGCCCTGGTTTCATTCAGTCTCACCTACTCTTGCTCTCACTTGCAGGGGTCCCATAATTCTCAACTTGCCTACAACATTTGCTTATAGACTGTCTCTTAGCCAGCTTCTCCTCACTGATCTTCAGTGGCTCGTGCATTGAATTTAATGTCCCAGGCTTTACCTTGCGACAATGTCAATCTGAGCTCAGCTCCAGGAACAGTACAGCTACTTCACTGGGTTCCTAACCCAGAGACCAGGGACAGTTCTTTGGAGGATGTGAGCTTGTATTCAACTGCGGCAGTGTTGAAAAGTATTTTGATTAATTAAATGAAGGTGGCATGAACCACTCATCACGCAGGATTATAAATCGTACCCATCCATCTGTGATATCAGACTACAGAGTGTGCTACACTGCCATGTCATGGTGACTGTATGAGGAGCAGATCTAATCATTTGTCACCAAGGTATTATCTAAGTTGAGGGGTGGGGAGGGTGGTAGGGTTATGTCATTGAGTTGATTCCAGTTCAGACAGTCTTATACCTTTGAGACCATGGCATAATACATTATAAAGGTACCCACCTCCCTTCAGTAACTCTCTCTGTGAAGTGGAATCTGGGCAGGGTGTTCATTCAGTCAGTTATGGCTATGCAATGTACAGGTGCATCAGTAAGTACAGAACCCAAAGTGTCTAGGATATAAAGGCAACTAAACAATTAATGCTAATAAACAGCAAGACATCTGTTTCAACAATAAACCAGTCTTTATGTTCCAAGAGCTAACCAAAGATAATAGGAGTTGCAGATGCTGGAGAATCCGAGATAACAAAGTGTGGAGCTGGATGAACATAACAAGCCAAGCAGAATTTTAGGGTGCCACTTGGCCTGCTGTGTTCATCCAGCTCCACACCGTGCTTTCTCCAACACTCAAACCAGTTCATTTGGCAGTGGCCTTTGATCCAAGAAGCTATATCAGACTTCCTGATGGAAGAGTCTTGGCTTTTTTGTAAAATTGGGGGAGATATCCAACGCTCAGAGAGAAACATTTCTGTCTTAATTTGGGGAAGTTTGGCAGGATTCTGTGCTGAAGATGGAAGTGTTAAGCAGTTTGCATGTGAAAGGGACAATATTGTTTACATTTTGTTAGAATCAGTCATATCAGTATAAGATATCTAGTAATAGTTCAAGACCGCACCTACACAGGCCCCAAACCCCACCTCTTCCTCCGGTACATTGATGACTGTATCGGTGCTGCCTCTTGCTCCCCAGAAGAGCTCGAACAGTTCATCCACTTCACCAACACCTTCTACCCCAACCTCAAGTTCACCTGGGCCATCTCCAGCACATCCCTTACCTTCCTGGACCTCTCAGTCTCCATCTCAGGTAACCAGCTAGAAACTGATGTCCATTTCAAGCCCACCAACTCCCACAGCTACCTAGAATACACCTCCTCCCATCCACCCTCCTGCAAAAATTCCATCCCCTATTCCCAATTCCTCCGTCTCCGCCGCATCTGCTCCCACAATAAGGCATTCCACTCCCGCACATCCCAGATGTCCAAGTTCTTCAAGGACCGCAACTTTCCCCCCACAGTGATCGAGAACGCCCTTGACCGCGTCTCCCACATTTCCCGCAACACATCCCTCACACCCCGCCCCCGCCACAACCGCCCAAAGAGGATCCCCCTCGTCCTCACATACCACCCCACCAACCTCCGGATACAACGCATCATCCTCCGACACTTCCGCCATCTACAATCCGACCCCACCACCCAAGACATTTTTCCATCCCCACCCCTGTCTGCTTTCCGGAGAGACCACTCTCTCCATGACTCCCTTGTTCTCTCCACACTGCCCTCCAACCCCACCACACCCGGCACCTTCCCCTGCAACCGCAGGAAATGCGACACTTGACCCACACCTCCTCCCTCACCCCTATCCCAGGCCCCAAGATGACATTCCACATTAAGCAGAGGTTCACCTGCACATCTGCCAGTGTGGTATACTGCATCCACTGTACCTGGTGTGGCTTCCTCTACATTGGGGAAACCAAGTGGAGGCTTGGGGACCGCTTTGCAGAACACCTCCGCTCAGTTCGCAACAAACAACTGCACCTCCCAGTCGCAAACCATTTCAACTCCCCCTCCCATTCTTTAGATGACATGTCCATCATGGGCCTCCTGCACTGCCACAATGATGCCACCCGAAGGTTGCAGGAACAGCAACTCATATTCCGCTTGGGAACACTGCAGCCCAATGGTATCAATGTGGATTTCACCAGCTTCAAAATCTCCCCTTCCCCCACCGCATCCCTAAACCAGCCCAGTTCGTCCCCTCCCCCCACTGCACCACACAACCAGCCCAGCTCTTCCCCTCCACCCACTGCATCCCAAAACCAGTCCAACCTGTCTCTGCCTCCCCATTCTTCCTCTCACCCATCCCTTCCTCCCACCCCAAGCCGCACCTCCATCTCCTACCTACTAACCTCATCCCACCTCCTTGACCTGTCCATCTTCCCTGGACTGACCTATCCCCTCCCTACCTCCCCACCTATACTCTCCTCCCCACCTATCTTCTCTTCTCTCCATCTTCGGTCCGCCTCCCCCTCTCTCCCTATTTATCCAGAACCCTCACCCCATCCCCCTCTCTGATGAAGGGTCTAGGCCCGAAACGTCAGCTTTTGTGCTCCTGAGATGCTGCTGGGCCTGCTGTGTTCATCCAGCCTCACATTTTATTATCATAGTTCAAGACCAGATGTGTTTGGGTAAAACCCCTGAGGGGATCATTTGAAGCTGAGAAAATTTATGCTCAGGTTTATGAAGCCCATCAGAATCCATCGACTGGATGTTTTGGTTAAATAAAATCTACAGAGGTGATAGAGATTCTCTGGTTTGAATACTGTAAAGGAATAGCTTGAGGATCTGTAAAGGAGTGTATCAGAATCTGTAAAGGAGTTGTCTTTGTGATTACAAGGTGTAGGGCTGGATGAACACAGCAGGCCAGGCAGCATCAGAGGAGCAGGAAGGCTGACGTTTCGAGCCTAGACCCTTCTTAGATTATGCTTTATTATTTGTTTCTAAATCATTAAATACAAATAGTTTGCTTTACTCCAACTTACCTTCAATTTTTGAGTAATTAATGGCAGCATTACTTATTTATGTTTCAATGAGACTACCTCCTTAAATCCCACAGAAAAATAATGGGATCTAGCAAGCCAGATTTCAGTCTGGGGGATCATAACACTACGTTAAAATGGAAGTCCCTTTTCAACCTGATGATGTCAATACTAGAAATATATTTCACTGGAGAAGCTAATTGTGAAATAATTACAGTGGTTATTTTCCATTGCCTTAAATTGCCAATACATTATCATTCTGTCACTTGGAATCACAGATTCTTCTATTCACCAGGAGCATTGCCACAGGAGCTCTTCCTTTGTGCCTATACTTCTCAAAACCCGAGATGCGAAACCTGAGTTACCTTTGAGTTTGAATCAAAATACCTTTAAATCTGCTCTGTCCAACTTGAGCTCCCTTCAAAGGTTGTAAGCCATGTCCACACAGCTAGAATCTCGGAATCCTGACTGGACTGAAGCATCTCATTAAATATTTACATTTTGCCGAAGCAACCTTATCTTTCCTCCTTTCTAATACAGGCATCTGTCCTTCTATGACTTCCATTTTTCAAAGTCAATGCATTCCCTCTGCAGCACTTTTAATATATTTTACGAGTAATACAATCCTCTGAACTGGCGGCTAATGACACTTAAACACCAACATCAGATGATCTGTGTGCGCGCACACACACACACTCATGCACACACACACACACACACACACACACATGCACATACACACACATGCACACGCACACACACACACACATGCACATACACACATACTGCACACATGCACATACACACGCACACACTGCGCACACACACACTGCACACACATATGCATACACACAGACACACACACATGCACACACTCACACATAGGCACATACACACACACACGTACACACACACTGCACACACACACACACTCTGCACACGCACACACTCACACATAGGCACATACACACACACACACTGCGCACACATACACACACACACGCACATTCACACATACACACACACACACTGCACACACACGCATACATACACATATGCATACACACAGACACACACACACGCACACAATCACACATAGGCACATACACACACACACGCATACACACACACATGCACATTCACACATACACACACACACACACTGCACACACACACATGCACACACACACACGCACACACACACACACATGCATACACACACACATACATGCACGCGCGCACACGCATACACACACACACACACACACACACACACACACACACACACACTGCACACAAAAATCCACTGTATGCTGCATGGCCAGCGATGCCCTCATCCCAAGACTGAATAAAGGAGAACGGGCCCCAAGCTGCAATATCCGGCACATGGAACACACACCTGCATCGGTTGCCCGACACACTAAAGGCCAGTGTTCCAGGGAGGGCACAGAAAACTCTCTGCAGACACTGTGAAACTCTCCATGAAACTCTCCGGTGGCATTAGTGACTGGAAGAAGGTTGTACAGAAAATAACAACAACTTGTCCATCAGTCACGCTTTGGGTCCAAACACCTCACGGTTGCAGTGAAGGGAATAAAGCAGGAACAAACGCTGTTGGTGGTGTGCCACTGAGCTTAAACAACACCCTGCCACTGTGCCCAAAGATCTTTGGGCTCCAAGTGAGTTCACCTTCAAAACTACCAGGCAGATTCCTCAGATGGCCAGTCTGTATGAAGAGACACTGGGTCAGTTGAGGCTATACTCATTGGAGAAAAGGGGATTGGGCTAGCTGTTGTTCATGTAAAATCTTTAAACTTTTCCCATTCATTCATGGTATTTTTTAAAAGTAATTCACAGGATGAGGTCGTCACTGGCCTGGCAGCATTTATTGCCCATCCCTAATTACCCAGAGGGCAGTTAAGAGTCAACCACATTGCTGTGGGCCTGGAGTCACATGTAGGGCAGATAGGTTTCACTTGACACTCAGGAATGGGTACATTGTCATCACTAAACTCTTACTTCTGCATTATCAGTGATTTCAAATTCCACCATCTGCCATGCTGATATTTGAATCCAGGTTCTCAGAATCTTTCCTTGGTCTCTGCTTAATAGTCTGGCGATGATACAACTAGGCCATCACCTCCCCCATAAAATCTAACAGGATTAGGCCGGGTAAACACAGGAAAGATGTTCCTGATGATTGGTGAGTTCAGAATGAGAGGTGACAGTCTAACTTTGCAGGGCAGGTCATTTCAAAGGAGTCAAATATATTTCTGAGGCTGGAAGGAATCAAAAGGAGAAAAAAGGAACTGGGGATTGATTCGGATGATCAGCCATAATCATATTGAATGGTGCAACAGGGCTGAATGGCCTTATCCTGCTACTGTTTTCAATGTTACAACATCCACTCCCTCTACCACCAACATACTAACCACTGTAACAAAAGCAGAAGCTGCTGGAAAAGCTCAGCAGGTCTGGCAGCATCTGTGAAGAGAAATCAGAGTTAATGTTTCGGGTCTGATGGCCCTTCCTCAGAAAATGGGAAAATATCGAGTTCAATAATTTTAGGGCTGGGAAAATGTTGGTTTATATGCAGAAGATAGGGAGGGGGATGGGGTAAGGAGTGTACGATGGATGGGGATAGAGCCCAAAGAGATAGAAGAGCAGTTGGATTGACAAAGGAGTTGATAACTATCTGGCTGAGAGGCCAGAGGCCCCTCTCCCCCTCTCTCCCTATTTATTCCAGTTCCTTCCCCCCATCCCCCTCTCTGATGAAGGGTCCAGGCCCGAAACGTCAGCTTTTGTGCTCCTGAGATGCTGCTTGGCCTGCTGTGTTCATCCAGCCTCACATTTTATTATAGTGGCTGAGAGGGTGAATAGCTGTTAATGGGGACTGTTAGTGACTAACAATAGGTAGTGTGTAATGGCAGGCTATGTGATAACAAGGCCTGGGGGGCTGGGACATGGGAGAGTTTTGGCCCTAAAATTATTGAACTCAATATTGAGTCCGGAGGGCTGCAGGATCCCCAAGCGGAAAATGAGGTGTTGTTATTCCAGCTTGAGTTGAGCTTCGCTGGAACACTGCAGCAAGCCAGAGACAGAGATGTTGGCCAGGGAGCAGGGAGTTGCGTTAAAGTGTCAGGCAATTGGAAGCTCAGGGTCTTTTTTGCATGTATAATATCTGAAGCACTAAGTCTCCTTGAACAGCAACTTCTAAACACTGTTATCTCAACCAAAGTAAAGGACAAGGGTGGGAGGCCAATGAGAATTTACTGCTTGCATGCTCCCATTGCTGTTGCTTTGGAAGGACCTTCTTTCAAATGAGACACTGAACCAAGGGTGTTTAGTCTCTCTCAGATGGAAGTTAAAGATCTCATGAGTTAAGAGACACACAATATTTAACACTGTTGGAAGAAAGCCTGTTGAGAACAAGCTGAGATGGACTGCAAAGAACAAGCTGTCCAGCTGATGTCTCCCATTTCTCAAATGGAAATCCTCTCACTGAAATCAGGATGGAAGAGAACAAATGCTGGAGATCACAGTGGGTCAGGCAGCGTACGTGCAGAGAGAGCAAGCTATTGTTTTGAGCATAGATGACTCTTCATTAGAGCTCAAGTGAAATATGGAGAGGGCAGCATTTATGCCCTGTTTTGGGCGGGGGAGGAAGGTGGAGTGCTGGTGGAGAAGGGGTGGTGATATCTCAGATTAAGTGACTGGAACAGGAGAATAGCAGACCAGTAGAACATAGAACAGCACAGCACAGCTCAGGCCCTTCGGCCCATGATGTTGTGCTAAACCTTTACCCCAAACCTAAGGTCTATCTAACCTCCACCCCTACCTTATACTACCATCCATATGCCTATCTAATAGCCGCTTAAATACCCCTAATGAGGCCGACTCCACTACCCTCTCCGGCAATGCATTCCACGCCCCAACCACTCCCTGAGTAAAGAACCTACCTCTGATGTCTCCCCTATATCTACCTCCACTCACTGTAAAACTATGCCCCCTCATAATAGCTACCTCCACTCTGGGAAAAAGTCTCTGGCCGTCCACTCTATCTATACTTCTGATCATTTTGTACACCTCTGTCAAGTCACCTCTCATCCTTTCTCTTTCTAAAGAGAAAAGCCCTGGCTCTCTCAGCCTTTCCTCGTAAGACCTTCCCTCCATTACAGGCAACATCCTGGTAAATCTCCTCTGCACCCTTTCCAACGCTTCCACACCTTTCTCATGTGCCTAACTGCCGGACTGGAAAAGACAGTCCCACTGGAGTGGGGGGAGGGGGTAAAGGAGGGAGGACAAGGTGACAGAGAATATAACTAGGTAAGCTAAAAGAAAAGGAAGAATTGGGAGGTGGTTTACAATTTGAAGCTGTTGAATATTAAGTTCAGAAACGAGTTGTGATGTTGCTTACTTCATACAGCCACCCTCAGGCGACTGTCTGTGCAGAGTTTCCTCCCACAGTCCAAAGATGTGCAGGTTAAGTGGATTGGCCGTGGCAAGGATAGGGTAGAGGTGTGGGTAGGGTGGGATACTTCTTAGAGGGTCAGTGTGGACTCACTGGGCCAAATGGCCTGCTTCCACACTGCAGGGATTCTGTGGAGGTTGTGAAATACCCAGTCTGAAGGTGATGTTCCTCTAGTTTATGCTATGATTCACTGGAGCACTGCAGACGTGTGGGCATGCAAGCAGGACACTGTGTTAAGATCAGAGATAATGGGAACTGCAGATGCTGGAGAATTCCAAGATAATAAAATGTGAGGCTGGATGAACACAGCAGGCCAAGCAGCATCTCAGGAGCACAAAAGCTGACGTTTCGGGCCTAGACCCTTCATCAGAGAGGGGGATGGGGAGAGGGAGCTGGAATAAATAGGGAGAGAGGGGGAGGCGGACCGAAGACGGAGAGTAAAGAAGATAGGTGGAGAGAGTATAGGTGGGAAGGTAGGGAGGGGATAGGTCAGTCCAGGGAGGATGGACAGGTCAAGGGGGTAGGATGAGGTTAGTACGTAGGAAATGGGGGTGCAGCTTGAGGTGGGAGGAGGGGATAGGTGAGAGGAAGGACAGGTTAGGGAGGCGGGGACGAGCTGGGCTGGTTTTGGGATGCGGTGGGGGAAGGGGAGATTTTGAAGCTGGTGAAATCCACATTGATACCATTGGGCTGCAGGGTTCCAAAGCGGAATATGAGTTGCTCTTTCTGCAACCTTTGGGTGGCATCGCTGTGGCACTGCAGGAGGCCCAGAGGGGACATGCCAGCATATCAGAGTAATGGATAACAAAGTGTGGAGCTGGATGAACACAGCAAGCCAAGCAGCATCTCAGGAGCATAAAAGCTGACGTTTTGGGTCTAGACCCTTCATAAGAGATGAAGGGTCTAGGCCCACAACGTCAGCTTTTGTGCTCCTCTGGTGCTGCTTGGCCTGCTGTGTTCATCCAGCTCCACACTTTGTTATCTTGGATTCTCCAGCATCTGCAGTTCCCAGTATCACTAACAGAGTAATGGACTTTGGAATACTGCAGAACATGGTCATTTTAATTCTTTTACCTTAAAGATAATCCATTGGTCAAAGTGTCTTTTCTTCAAAAAGCTAATCTCGAAAAAGAAATCTGCTTTTGGTCTCTACTTTTCTGAAGAGAGATAGAGAGTGCATATTGTTTGCGTGTGCATTTTGGAGATATTTAGAGGGATAATCATTTATTCTTCCATCTTACTGCATCTGTGTGTTAACCAATTATTGCATCTTCGACATAAATCAGTGATTGCATTTATTCAGTGTTTGTTCAGAAACCCTGTTAATAGATGGTGTAGTTTGAAACCTGACGGTAATAAGGTATTTAGTTGGTCATCTCAGTCATGATAAAAACTTCTCTTCTTTCATATTCTGGCCTGTGGACCACGATGATGGTGTATGCTTCTAGCCTCAATCATTACGCGTAGCTCTATTTGAAAAGCAGCAGGGAAGATATTCACAGTGTCCTGGGCCAATACGTCTTCCATATACATCGTTAACAACAACACTATCAGCTCATTGTCTCATTTCTGTTGTCAGTCACATTTTTACAATTTCAATATAGGCAACACTATGAAAAATACTCATTGACAGCCAAGTGCTTTGGAGATTCCAGAAACTGTTAAAAACTTGCATATAAATTCAAGATCTTTATTTAAAACAAATTTAAAACAAAGGAGTCATCAAATAAGGCCAGATGGTTAGAACTTAGAAACAAAAAGGGGGTGTTCAGTCTATTGGGACTGTATTATAGATCTCTACGTGGCCAGTGGATACTAGAGGAGCAAATGTGTAGAGATTGTATGTATCTGTAGGGATAATTTGTTGGAAATTTTAATTTCCCCTGTTACTGACTTGTCCACCCAGGGTGTAAATGGCTCGGATAGGGTGGAATTTCTCAAATGTGCCTAAGAAAATTTCTGAAATCAATACGTAGTGGGCCCTACTCAGGAGGGTGCAACACTGGACCTCCTCCTGGGGATTGAGGCCAGGCAAGTAACTGAAGTGCCAGTCAGAGAGCACTTTGGGTCCTGTGACCATAACTGCCTTAGTTTTAACATAGTTATTGAGGAGGATAGGACAGGTCCACAGGTTAAGATGCTGAACTGGAGCAGGGCCAATTTTGGGTCCATTGGGCAGGATTTAGGTTGGGTGAGTCTGTTTGAAGGGAAAGGAATGACTGGTAAATGGGAGGCTTTTAAAAGGGTGATATTAAGAGTCCAGGGGCAGTGTATCCCTGTTAGGGTGAAGGGAAAAGCTGGCAGGTTTAGGGATCTCTGGCTGACGAGGGATATTGAGGCTCTGGTCAGGAAAAAGCAGGCACACATTGGGGTTTAAGATTTCAGGCTCAAGTGAATCCCTCGATGACTATAAAAAGTGTAGGAACATACCTAAGAGGGAAATCAGAAGAGCAAAAAGAGGGTCTGAGATGGATCTGGCAGATAAGGTTAAAGTTAATCCCAAGAGGTTCTATAGCTATATTAAGAGTAAGAGTGTGGCTAGGGCGAGAATAGGTCCCCTTAAAGATCAGCACGGCTGTCTATGTGTGGGGCCACAGGAGATGGGGGAGATTTTTAATGAGTATTTCTCCTCAGTGTTACTGAGGAGAGAGTCATGGATCCTAAGGAAATAAGGGAAACAAGTGGGAATGTTGTGGACCACGCACGCATTACTAGAGAGGAGGTGTTTGCAGCCTAACGTGTGGAGGGCCTGATTGAGTCCATCCTCAGACATTGTGAGAGAATGGGGAAGAAACTGCAGAGGCTCTTGCAGAGATTTTTGCTTCATCCTTAGCCACTGCTGAAGTTTTGGAAGACTGGAGGGTGGCTAATGTTGTTCCGTTGTTTGAGAAAGGTAGCAAAGACAGGCCAGGGAACTCCAGGCCAGTGAGCTTGGCATCAGTGGTAGGCAAGTTATTGGAGAGGATACTGAAGGACAGGATCAACCAACATTTGGATAGTCAAGGACTGGTTAGGGATAGTCAGCGTGGATTTGTGCGCGGGAAGTCATGTTTGACAAATCTTTTACAGTTTTTCAAAGAGGTAACAAAGAGGATGGGTGAATGTAGGGCAGTGGATGTTATCTACAAGGACCCGCACAGCAGGCTAGTTATGAAAGTGAGGTCGCATGGGATCCAGGGAGAGCTGGCTAATTAGATTCAAAACTGGCTCAATGGCAGGAAGCAGAAAGTGATGGTTGAAGGATGTTTCTCTATCTGGAGGCCTGTGACTAGTGGTGTGCCACAAGGGTCGGTGCTAGGACCTTTGTTATTTGTTATTTACAGAAATTATCTAGATGTGGATGTACAAGTAATGATTAGTCAGTTTGTGGATGATACAAAATTAGGAGGTATGGTTGACAGCCTAGATGGGCCTAAAATGTCAGCCTTCCTGTTCCTCTGATGCTGCTTGGCCCGCTGTGTTCATCCAGCTCTACACCTTGTTATCTTGGATGGATGCATATAGTCTTTTTCCCAGGAGTGGGGAATTGAAAACTGGAGGGCATAGGTTTAAGGTGAGAAGGGAAATATTAAGAAGGAGCTGAGGGTCAACTTCTTCAGGCAGAGAGTGGTGCCTATATGGAACGGGCTGCCAGAGGAAGTGTTTGAGGCAGGTACAATAGCAACATTGAAATTACCTTTGGATAGGTACATGGATAGGAAGGATTTAGAGGGATATGGACCAAATGCAGGCAATTGGAACTAGCTGAGTGGGCACCATAGACCAGTTTGGTCTGAAGGACCTGTTTCCATGCTGTGTTATTCTATGACTGACTAAATCTATGGATTGAGAAGAAACTCAATGCATACCTCCATCACAGTTTAAGAATTTCAGTTTTAATTTTTTTTTTGCAGTTTATAACCACCCAATGGAGAATTATTTGTCAAGTCTTCACAGGAATTGAAGGAGATATGGAGATATTTGTTGTTTATAATGTTGGGTGTTAATTCAAATTGAAGCCGACGGGGTTAATTATTATTTTTAATCACCAAGGAAGAAACAGGTGGAGGTGAACCGATAATTTGTCCAACTTTAATGGGAAACAACTGTTGAATGGGATTCAGATTCACAATCACTTGTTTTTCGTCTGGAGATGAAACTTACAGTTAATCTCAGTATTAGTGACTGGTGTGAGAGGCATATGGGAACACACCACAATCTACATTTGTACTGCTGGCTGCTTATCTGCAGTTTAAGTTGGTGCGAAAATCTCACACACCCCACATTAATTCTTCAATGAAACCCAAGCGACAATACAAGTTCTCCCGGCATAGATGCTCCGTTATGAATAGTGTGAATTAATAGTTTTGTTTTGGTGAAACTGCTGCAGCTGCTCTGCGTAGAATGAGCAGTAAATGTAATCCCGCTGTTACACAATGCAGTGGAGACACAGTGTTTGATGTCAGGAATGGCTCAATATATCTGATGTCACATGCTTGTCACACAAATTAGTCAAATGAAGGATTGCATCAAATCCATAATCCCCGATCACCCTTCATTTGACAACACTGACTCCCCTGAGTTTGTTTGTTTTTATTTTTTTAAGGAAAACACTGATCCTGTGGAATGAGCAGAAAAGATATCAAAATGTCTCAAAGCAGTGAATCCATAATCAACAATCAGAGGCCATGGATTTTGAACCGTGACCCTGAGTGAACAGTACTGGCCCTCCTTTACACTGCGACATCACACCCACCGTTAAGACTTATTGAACATAATTGATCATTTCTGCAAAGTTTCAAACTACAAAATGGACCTTCAGCAGATTAGACAATGATGATTTCTTGCCAACATCTCCCTATTGGAGGTTACCAGCTCATTGCTTAGAGCCAATTTCGGTAAAAATCAGGCACATGGAAGTGTGGGTGTGCTTCTGGAATTTTTTCAAGTTGGCATTCCCACACTTGTGCCCCAGGTTTCTCAATCATTTCTCCTGCACCCTTTTGTTTCAAGCACTTCTGTTCCACAGGGTGGTAAGTACACAGAAATACAAAAACTAAATTATTCAAATGAACTGTAATAAATAACAAATTCTGTACAAAAAATAAACAATGCAAAAAAAACCTCAAAAAACAAAAGGTCATCATTTCATTTTCAAATAGATCCTGATCAAAAAAAAAGTTCTTCAGTCACACATGTGCCTGAAAACCTTCATCATGCCACCAATATTCTGTCCCAGGCACAGAAACTCCCAGGTTTTAAAGGCTACTTTCTTGTGTCAAGCCGCTCACACCGGAGAACGGGGCTCTGCCAGCAAACTGCCTGCCGTGAAAAGCGCAGGAAACAGCCCCCGACTTTCCGACCAGCTTCAAGGCTTCTTCAGGAAAGTGCCAATACCTCTTAGAATCCATCATCCTCCTCCATTTCAAAGCCATAATCTTGAAGAGAAAAATAAAGAGTTTCAGCATTCCACAACTGGGAATTCTCTCACACATTTTCCCTGCTCAGTTTCTACCTTCCTTCCTCAGACATGAGCCCAGACTCAGGTACAGTTCTACAGATGCCTCACACCCCCTTGAGTGGACAGTTCTAATTCCACTGTAACAGAAAAATGTTCTGAGGTGTTTTGCAGTTGGATGTTTGTACAGTACCAACCTGTTCAGTTTTTGCTCTTCAGACAATCCCTTCATATCAGGGACCATCCTGATGGACCTTCTCTGAACTGCCTCCAATGAAATTACATTTTTGTTTAAATAAGGTATCAAAACTGTTCTTTCCATCCCACAATTGACCAGGACTCTCTCCAGTCTTACTGCTTACAACTGGCGATTGTTGGAAGGATTCACATGTTGATACCCCACTGCTCTGCCGTTCGTTATGAGGACACGGTCTGTAGCCGTCAAATCCCACACAAACCCAGTCGTTCTGGTGCAGACTAGCACAATGCCTCCTTTGTACCTCTAAGATCCTTTGTAACGTTTCTCCGCTGAACATTTCTTCAGAGATTTGTTTTGAAACACTCACCATTTCCACCTATAAGTTGCAATGCACTGAGACAGTTCTCTTCCTCCTCTTCCACCTCCTCTTCCTCTTCCACTTCATCCTCATTATAAACCACAGGGCCGCTCTCGACCAGCACTGCAACAGGCTGCTCTGTCTGACTGGCACCAGGACCTGAGTCAAGTGCCTGCAGGAGATAAAAGATGAAAAATAAATCACTGTAACTGCAGTGACTGCCCTTCACAAAGACAGAGAGAGAGAGAGAGAGAGAGAGAGAGACAGAGATGGAGAGAGAGAGAGAGAGAGAGAGAGAGAGAAAGAGAGAGAGAGAGACAGAGATGGAGAGAGAGAGAGAAAGAGAGAGACAGAGATGGAGAGAGAGAGAGAGAGAGAGAAAGAAAGAGAGAGAGACAGAGATGGAGAGAGAGAAAGAGAGAGAGAGAGAGACAGAGATGGAGAGAGAGAGAAAAAGAGAGAGAGACAGAGATGGAGAGAGAAAAAGAGAGAGAGAGAGATAGTCAGAGAGAGTGTGAGAGATAGAGACAGAGTTAGAGGGAGAGACAGACAGACACAGAGAGACAGGCGGAGAAAAACAAAGAGGGAGACAGAAAGAGAGAGGGAGATAGATAGAGAGAAAGAGATAGAGGGAGAGACACACACTGAGGGAGACAATGTTAAGTCCCCCTCATAACAATACACTACTGTAGTAGCTCCCTGGCTGTGGAACACAGCAGTTTGGGGACAGTGAGTTTAAGATGTAAGTTGATGAAAATGATTCCCTGAGAATATAATAAAGCAGGCTGTTACGGCGTATTCTGGAGGATAGCTCCTCCATTTCGGGCACTAGACCAAACTTAAGCAAGGAGCAGTTTTCATGACAGCAGAATTGGGGATTATACAAGTCTAATCCTGATGCAATTCCTGGACTACAGCCTCAAGCACAATCCAGTTCCTTACTTTGTCCTCAATCTTAATAACTTATTGTATCAAATGTTGCCAGGATGGTGGAAGATGGGTCTTGCTCTGGCGGAGGTGGGGGGTGGGGGTGGGGGTAGGGTGTGTTGCTGGCATACGACAGAGAATATAACACATGTCAACCACATGGGGATCTTTGAAAAGACAAAGACCAGGAGGATGCTGATGATCTGAAACAAGCAGAAACCACTGGAGAAATTCAGCAGGTCTGGCAGCATCTGTGTTTCCAGTGACACTGTTTCACCCATAACAACTTAAGAACTAGGAGCAGGAGTAGGCCATCCGGCCCCTCGAGCCTGCCTCATCGTTTAATAAGATCATGGCTGATCTTTTTGAGACTCAGCTCCACTTACCCGCCCACTCACCATAACCCTTCATTCTTTTACTGTTCAAAAATTTATCTAGTCTTGCCTTAAACACATTCAGCGAGGTAGCTTCAACAGCTTCACCGGGCAGGGAATTCCACAGATTCACAACCCTTCGGGTGAAGAAGTTCCTCCTGACCTCAGTCCTACATCTGCTTCCCTTTATTTTGAGGCGATGCCCTCTAGTCCTAGTTTCACTTGCCAGCTGAAACAACCTCCCCGCCTCCACCTTACCTATTCCCTTCATAATCTTATATGTTTCTATAAGATCTCCCCTCATTCTTCTGAATTCCAATGAGTATAACCCCAGCCTACTCAGTCTCTCCTCATAATCCAACCCAGTCAACTCTGGAATCAACCGAGTGAATCTCCTCTGCACTCCCTCCAGTGCTAGTATATCTCTTCTCAAGTAAGGAGACCAAAACTGCACACAGTACTCCAGGTGTGGCCTCATCAGGACCCTGTACAGCTGCAGAATCGCCTCCCCATTTTTAAACTCCATCCCTCGAGCAATGGCAGACAAAATTCCATTTGCCTTTTTAATTATCTGCTGCATCTGCAATCCTACTTTTAGTGATTCATGCACAAGGACACTCAAGTCCCTCCGCACAGCAGCGTGCTACAATGTTTTTTACCATTTAAAACATAGTCCATTTTGCTGTTATTCCTACCAAAATAGATGACCTCACACATCAACATTGTATTCCATCTGCCAGACCCTTGTCCACTCGCTTAGACTATCTATATCCCTCTGCAGACTTTCAGTGTCTTCTGCACGCTTTGCTCTACCACTCACCTTAGTGTCATCTGCAAATTTTGACACACCACACTTAGTTCCCAACTCCAAATCATCTATGTAAATTGTAAACAATTGCGGTCCCAACACTGATCCCTGAGGCACACCACTAGCCACTGACCACCAATTAGAAAAACACCCATTTACCCCTACTCTTTGCTTTCTACTGGTCAACCAATCCTCTATCCATGCCAGTACATTACCTGTAATACCGTGCAACTTTATCTTATGTAGCAGCCTTTGATGTGGCACCTTGTCAAATGCCTTCTGGAATTCCAGATACACCACATCCACAGGTTCCCCATTGTCCACCGTGCAAGTAATGTCCTCAAAGAATTCCACCAAATTAATTAAACATGACCTACCCTTCACTAACCCATGCTGGTGTTCCCAATGGAACAATTTATATCCAGATGTCTTGCTATTTCTTCCTTAATGATAGATTCAAGCATTTTCCCCACGACCGAAGTTAAGCAACTGGCCTATTGTTACCTGCTTTTTGCTCACTTCCTTTTTTAAACAGTGGCGTCACATTGGCTGTTTTCCAATCTGCAGGAACCACCCCAGAGTCCAGTGAATTTTGGTAAATAATTACTAGTGCGTTTGCTATTTCCCCCATCACCTCTTTTAGTACCTTGGGACGCACTTCATCAGGGCCTGGAGACTTGTCTACCTTTAGCCCCGTTAGCTTGCCCAACACTGCCTCCTTAGTGATGATGATAGCTCCTAGGTCCTCACCTGCTATAACCTTCTTGCTATCAGTTTTCGGCATGTTATTTGTGTCTTCCACTGTGAAGACCAACACAAAATAACTGTTTAATGTCTCGGCTATTTCCTCATTCCCAGTTATTAAATCGGCCTTCTCATCTACTAAAGGACCAATGTTCACCTTCGCCACTCTTCTACGATTTACATATTTATAGAAACTTCTGCTGCCTGTTTTTATACTCTGAGCTAGTTTGCTCTCATTATCTATCTTACTTTTCTTTATAACATTTTTTGTGGCTTTCTGTTGGCCTTTAAAGATTTCCCAGTCTAGTGGTTTCCCTCTGCTCTTTGCTTTTTTGTATGTGTTTTTTTTCAATCTGATACTTTCCTTTATTTCCTTAGACATCCATGGCTGATTGCCTCTTTTCCTACAGTTCTTCCTTATCACTGGAATATACTTCTGCTGAGTGCTGTGAAAAATCGTTCTGAAAGTGCTCCACTCTTCCTCAATTGACCCTGCATAAAGATTTTGCTCCCACTCTAACTTAGCTAACTCCTTCCTCATTCCTTCATCGTCTCCTTTGTTTAAACATGGGATATAAGTACTGGATTTAATCTTCTCACGCTCCATCTGTATTTTAAATTTGACCATACTGTGATCGCTCCTTCTGAGAGGATCCCTAACTGTGAGATCATTAATTAGTACTGTCTCATTATAGGACTCAGGACTAGATCTAGGATAGTCTGCTCCCTTGTAGGTTCCATTACATATTGTTCAAGGAAATTTTTGCGGATGCATTCTATGAACCCCTCGTCAAGGCTGCAATGAGCGAACTGGTTTGACTAATCAATATGTAGATTAAAATCCCCCATGATAATTGCTGTACCATTTTTATGTGCATTAGCTATTTCTATGGTTATTGCCCTCCCAATCACGATGTCTTCTTCTCCCCGCTATTCCTAATTTCCACGCAAACGGATTCAACCTTTTGTTCAGTCGAACCTATATCATCTCTCACTAACCCCTGATATCATCCTTAAAAATCAGAGCGACAACACCTCCCTCATCTTCCGGTCTGTCCTTCCGAGCAGTTTGATACCCCAGTTCTGAAGGAAGGACACTGGACTCGAAATGTTAACTGTGTTTCTCTGCAGAGATGCTGCCAGACCTGTTGTTTCTCCAGCAATTTCTATTTTTGTTGGGGATTTTTGAGTTGCTTTGACTACTTTAAATCAAGGCTGAGTCAACTCTTTAATTAGCAGGATTCAAGGCTTATATTGTAAACTTCTGGACTGTACCACTTAGTTAGGTTTCTGTTTATTACTCATTATTGAGGTACGGGCTTTGTCGGCAGCCCATTTCTAACTGCCCTAGATTTCAGGGAGAGGGATTGTGATATACTTGAATAACTCAGCATTGATAGGAAAGAGGTATCAAAGGTTTTAGCACCTCGAAGGTGGATAAATGCCCAGGTTCAAATGACAAGTATCGAAGGCAGTATGAGGAGACTGAGAGACTCTGATATTAATGTTTAAATCCTCTCTGGCCACACAGGACTGGAGGACAGTTTATGTCATTATTTAAGACAGGTGGCAGGGATAAACCAGGAACCTGAGCCTGCTATCAGTAGTAGAGAAACTACAGAAAAAATTGTGAGGTACAGAATTAATTTCCACAGAGGTAATGATTGATTGATGATAGTCAGTTTGGCTTTGTGGGGAGATAATGATGAATAAATCTTAAATTTTCAAGGAGGTGACTAGGTGTGTAGATGAGGATAGTGCAGATGATGCAGTCTATGTGGACTTCAGCAAGGTTTCTGACAAGGTCTCACATGGCAGGCTGCTTAAGAAGTTTGGAGTCCATGGAATTCAGGGAAAATTGGCAGATTGGATCCAAATTGGGCTGGTAGCAGGAAGCAGTAGGTGATGATTGAAGGGTGCTTTTGTGCCTGGAAGCCTGTGTTCAGTGGTATACCATAGGGTTCAGTGCTGGGTCCTTTGCTGTTTGCTGCCTACATTAATGATCTCAACATGAACAGAGGAGGTTATGAATCAAGCTCACAGGTGACACAACAATTGATGGTGTAACAAATAGTGAGGAGAAAAGTCTTAGAGTACAGCACAGGCTGGTTAGATGGGCTGAATAGTGGCAAATGGAATTTAATCCTGAAAAGAGACAGACACACAGAAAAGCAGACAAGGGTGGGGATGGAAAAATGTCTTGGGTGGTTGTAACTGATGTCCATTTCAAGCCCACCGACTCCCACAGCTACCTAGAATACACCTCCTCCCACCCACCCTCCTGCAAAAATTCCATCCCCTATTCCCAATTCCTCCGCCTCCGCCGCATCTGCTCCCACGATGAGGCATTTCACTCCTGCACATCCCAGATGTCCAAGTTCTTTAAGGACCGCAACTTCCCCCCCACGGTGATTGAGAACGCCCTTGACCGCGTCTCCCGTATTTC
Organism: Stegostoma tigrinum; assembly: GCF_030684315.1. Classification (NCBI taxonomy): domain Eukaryota; kingdom Metazoa; phylum Chordata; class Chondrichthyes; order Orectolobiformes; family Stegostomatidae; genus Stegostoma; species Stegostoma tigrinum. The sequence continues at coordinate 4,482,093 of NC_081363.1, read as the reverse complement.
CCGTGACACATCCCTCACACCCCGCCCCCGCCACAACCGCCCCAAGAGGATCCCCCTCGTTCTCACACACCACCCTACCAACCTCCGGATACAACGCATCATCCTCCGATACTTCCGCCATTTACAATCCGACCCCACCACCCAAGACATTTTTCCAACCCCTCCCCTGTCTGCTTTCCGGAGAGACCACTCTCTCCGTGACTCCCTTGTTCGCTCCACACTGCCCTCCAACCCCACCACACCCGGCACCTTCCCCTGCAACCGCAGGAAATGCTACATTTGTCCCCACACCTCCTCCCTCACCCCCATCCCAGGCCCCAAGATGACATTCCACATTAAGCAGAGGTTCACCTGCACATCTGCCAATGTGGTATACTGCATCCACTGTACCCGGTGCGGCTTTCTCTACATTGGGGAAACCAAGCGGAGGCTTGGGGACCGCTTTGCAGAACACCTCCGCTCAGTTCGCAACAAACAACTGCACCTCCCAGTCGCAAACCATTTCCACTCCCCCTCCCATTCTCTTGATGACATGTCCATCATGGGCCTCCTGCACTGCCACAATGATGCCACCCGAAGGTTGCAGGAACAGCAACTCATATTCCGCCTGGGAACCCTGCAGCCATATGGTATCAATGTGGACTTCACCAGTTTCAAAATCTCCCCTTCCCCCACTGCATCCCTAAACCAGCCCAGTTCATCCCCTCCCCCCACTGCACCACACAACCAGCCCAGCTCTTCCCCCCCACCCACTGCATCCCAAAACCAGTCCAACCTGTCTCTGCCTCCCTAACCGCTTCTTCCTCTCACCCATCCCTTCCTCCCACCCCAAGCCGCACCCCCAGCTACCCACTAACCTCATCCCACCTCCTTGACCTGTCCGTCTTCCCTGGACTGACCTATCCCCTCCCTACCTCCCCACCTACACCCTCTCCACCTATCTTCTTTACTCTCCATCTTCGGTCCGCCTCCCCCTCTCTCCCTATTTATTCCAGTTCCCTCCCCCCATCCCCCTCTCTGATGAAGGGTCTAGGCCCGAAATGTCAGCTTTTGTGCTCCTGAGATGCTGCTTGGCCTGCTGTGTTCATCCAGCTCATGTGTTCATCTGTGTTCATTTTATCATCTTGGAATCTCCAGCATCTGCAGTTCCCATTATCTCTTATAGGGGTACAGGGTAGAATGGGGCAATAGGACGAAGTTGCTCAAAAGCAAGTCAGAACTGTCACAGACAGGTGACTGTGTATGAATGACTCAATGACATACATAGGAATGCATTGAGTAGTGAGTAGATAGTTGAGTTTTACACAATTATGGCTGATTGAGGAGAAAATGACCTCCACGAAGGGCAGATGGGAAAACGAAGATGGTAATTCCAGGGTATATATGTAGTCCTCATGTCTACTGCTTTTCTCACTTGGATTAAAATGACATCCCAACCTCTTGGATCAGATAATTCAGCAACAAGTCTAAGGCAAGCAGCTTGCTGGTCTCTCAGGCTCAGTATCTGATTAGGCTGCCCATCTGACCCCCCAGGACAAGGGGCTGCTGCAAGACAGCAGTAAATGTGAAGACATCACCACTGTACAGACAATGTTTAGGGACAGGATGACAGTTTAACAATATTCAGTTCCCTTTAATTCTTACTAATTATCACAGACACCACCAGTCTGTCACATCAGGAAAAATGTGTGCTAATACTCAGTAATGAGCAGCAGTCATTGCAATAAAAAACAATTCCCAAGGTACTTTATCAGATTGTGTCTGAAAATTAAAATGTATTTAAATACTGATTAAAATGAACCAATGCAAATTAAACCATTAGAATACTTAAAAAATACTAACTTATTGAAAGATTGACTTACACAACAAAACAATCACAATTTTGAGTCTCATATAATTTTACAATGGAGACGATATTATATGTCTGCTATTGTGAGAGACTGTGTGTGTGTGTGTCTGTGTGTGTGTGTGTATGAGAGAGTGTGTGAGCGAGTGTGTGAGCGAGAGTGTGTGAGCGAGAGTGTATGAGAGAGTGTGTGTGAGAGTGTATGTGTGTGTATGAGAGAGAGTGTGTGAGACAGAGACAGAAAGTGTGTGTGTGTGTGTATGTGTGTGACAGAGTGTGTGAGAGAGAGAGACAGACAGAAAGTGTGCTTGTGTGTCTGTGTGGGAGAGAGAGTGTGAGAGAGACAGAGTGTGAGTGTGTGTCAAAGAGACAGTGTGTGAGAGAGACTCAGAGACAGAGTGCGTGTGTGTGTAAGAGAGAGAGAGTGGAGGGAGAGGGGGACAGAGAGACACAGAAACAGACATGGAGAGAGGTCACCTATGCTAACAGGTTTGGACATGCTGCTAGGAGGGAGGAGGAGGGTAAGATTCTGATTGGCAGGAGAAAGCAGATGAGAAATCTGAAGGCTGCTGTCAAAATTCATTACTTGAAGACATTTTATTTTGCAACCGTTTATCCCCAGACAAGTTTTATAGGGGGCAGCAGACTGAACAGTTACACCGATTACTGCGACTCGGGCCTATGACGTAACTTTACAACGTCCCCATGTCCTACACCACCGAAGTGAGTGGCACTGCTAATCTCCCCCTCACTGTCTGCCTGGATTCACAAAGGTGGAGTGGTTCCCTGGACAAGGCCAATGCGACTGCAATGAACCACAGTGGCGGCAGCATCCCAATTAATGGCAACAAGGTGGTGCCAGCAGTGACCCAATGGGAGCAGTCCCTCAGCACTGACCCCCCCCACAATGAGAGCAGTCCCTCAGCACTGACCCCCCCCACAATGAGAGCAGTCCCTCAGCACTGACCCCCCACAATGAGAGCAGTCCCACAGCACTGACCCCCCCCACAATGAGAGCAGTCCCTCAGCACTGACCCCCCCCACAATGAGAGCAGTCCCACAGCACTGACCCCCCACAATGAGAGCAGTCCCACAGCACTTATCCCCCCACAATGAGAGCAGTCCCTCAGCACTGACCCCCCACAATGAGAGCAGTCCCACAGCACTTATCCCCCCACAATGAGAGCAGTCCCACAGCACTTATCCCCCCACAATGAGAGCAGTCCCTCAGCACTGACCCCCCACAATGAGAGCAGTCCCACAGCACTTATCCCCCCACAATGAGAGCAGTCCCACAGCACTTATCCCCCCACAATGAGTGCAGTCCCTCAGCACTGACCCCCCCCACAATGAGTGCAGTCCCTCAGCACTGACCCCCCCCCCACAATGAGAGCAGTCCCACAGCACTGACCCCCCGACAATGAGAGCAGTCCCACAGCACTTATCCCCCCACAATGAGAGCAGTCCCTCAGCACTGACCCCCCACAATGAGAGCAGTCCCACAGCACTTATCCCCCCACAATGAGAGCAGTCCCACAGCACTTATCCCCCCACAATGAGTGCAGTCCCTCAGCACTGACCCCCCCCACAATGAGTGCAGTCCCTCAGCACTGACCCCCCCCCCACAATGAGAGCAGTCCCTCAGCACTGACCCCCCCACAATGAGAGCAGTCCCACAGCACTGACCCCCCCACAATGAGAGCAGTCCCTCAGCACTGACCCCCCCACAATGAGAGCAGTCCCTCAGCACTGACACCCCCACAATGAGAGCAGTCCCACAGCACTGACCCCCCCACAATGAGAGCAGTCCCTCAGCACTGACCCCCCACAATGAGAGCAGTCCCACAGCACTTATCCCCCCACAATGAGTGCAGTCCCTCAGCATTGACCCCCCACAATGAGAGCAGTCCCACAGCACTGACCCCCCCACAATGAGAGCCGTCAACTCAGCACTGACCCCCCCACAATGAGAGCAGTCCCACAGCACTTATCCCCCCACAATGAGAGCACTCCCACAGCTCTGACCCCCCACAATGAGAGCAGCCCCACTGCACTGACCCCCCCGCAATGAGAGCAGTCCCTCAGCACTGACCCCCCCACAATGAGAGCAGTCCCACAGCACTGACCCCCCCACAATGAGAGCAGTCCCTCAGCACTGAACACCCAATGGGAGCAGTTCCTCAGGACTGAACCCCCACACAATGAGAGCAGTCACACCGCACTGAACAACCCCCCCACCATGAGAGAAGTCCCTCAGCACTGACACCCCCCAATGAGAGCAGTCCCTCAGCACTGACCCCCCCGCCATGAGAGCTGTCCCTCAGCACTGACCCCCCCGCCATGAGAGCAGTCCCACAGCACTGACCCCCCCGCCATGAGAGCTGTCCCTCAGCACTGACACCCCCGCCATGAGAGCTGTCCCTCAGCACTGACCCCCCACAGCAATGAGAGCAGTCCCTCAGCACTGACCCCCCCACAATGAGAGCAGTCCGTCAGCACTGACCCCCCCCACAATGAGAGCAGTCCCTCAGCACTGACCCCCCCGCCATGAGAGCTGTCCCTCAGCACTGACCCCCCACAGCAATGAGAGCAGTCCGTCAGCACTGACCCCCCCCAGCAATGAGAGCAGTCCGTCAGCACTGACCCCCCCCAGCAATGAGAGCTGTCCCTCAGCACTGACCACCCCCAGCAATGAGAGCAGTCCGTCAGCACTGACCACCCCCAACAATGAGAGCAGTCCCACAGCACTGACCCCCCCCAGCAATGAGAGCAGTCCCTCAGCACTGACCACCCCCAGCAATGAGAGCAGTCCCTCAGCACTGACCACCTCCAACAATCAGCAACATCAGCAGAAGAGTGGCGAGTGAATTTGAAATTTTAAAATACTGTAAATACTGAATAAAGGATTGTTACCAGGTTTATTGCTGGTTTTTTCGAAGATGCTGAAGAAATCAGGGGCCGAAGCCTGGAAGAGAAAGGAGAAAATGTCTTTCAATTGGTGCTTTCAGTTTGATTCTTTAATGCTCAGACCAAAGTCAGACAGTAGACTGCATTGTACATTTAAAGATAGTAATTTTGTAGCTCTTGCTTCAAATTAAAGGAGGGCCAGGGGCCCGAAAAGTTATAACTGTGTGAACGTATTAAACGTAAAACAGAAAAATCATCAGTTAAAACATGTTCATAGTTTTAAATAAGCTGTGAGGTAGCATATCAAAGATGTTCAAACATGGCTGGGTTCTACAATGTGTGAGTAAGATACTAGAGAGATGGGCTTCAACAGGAAAGTGAGTATACCAGACAGGGCTCTTCAAAGGGAAGTGTACTGTACACAACTGAGGGATGATCTCAGGTTTACGAAGGATTCATTGTTGGAAAAGCTGACAGGTGAGCAGCGGGAGAGGTCTGTCTGGAGGTAACAGAAACCTCGATGTGTGTTGTGTGTGAACAGAGATGAAAATACAGTTTGATCACTGGAATGAGGCAAAAACCTTTTAAAAACTGCTGATTCTGGAAATCTGAAATGGAAACAGAAAATGTCGAGCAGTTCAGGCATCGTCTGTGAAAAGAGAAGTATAGTGAAAAGGCACTTTCACCAAAATCAGCTGTCTCAACAGTATTCACCAGGCAGCCTCTCACACGATGGGCTGACCACATTTAGACCTTGCCAGGGAACAGCGGCAGGAAAACACCATTCTTCACTGCAGGAGGAACTGGTTTGGAGATTACATTTTACTGGTGTGATTGGCAGCTCTTGTTCACACAGTATCAGAAAAACTACAAAGCCAAGGCACCCGAGGGACACCAGCTCCTAATTAACTCACTTAGGAAATGATCTGTGCTTAATGAGGGGGACTGCCTCATGCTGCTGTCAGAAAGGCAGGCACAGACTGGCTGACATAGAGTGATAGATCGGAGAGCTCTGTGTTTCCTCAGGACTGCTGCTTCATTGTATAATTAATTTCTAAGGTTATCTGAAAGGCCTATGGCAGTTTGTTTAATTGTGGAGCAGCTTTTCAGGAATTTAGCGCCTTCCGGTTTAACTAGAAAATTGATTTGTGTGTGTGGAGATAAGAAACAGAGTTTGTTCTTTATCCCGCACAAAGTCTCCTGATCATATCCTGGAATGTTTGATGGGGACAGCATAGAGGGAGCTTTACTCTGTATCTAGCCCTGTGGTGTTCCTGTCCCGGGAGTGTTTGATGGAGAACAATCTGGAGGGAGCTTTGCTCTGTACCTCAGCTCATGCTGTCCCTGTCCTGGAGTGTTTGATGGGGACAATAAATGGAACTTGATTCTGTATCTAATGCTCTAGAAACATACATTATGACTTTCTTCACAGTATATCAAGTGCATAAACATTATCTCCTGGAACAGAAGCCTGCTTGCACAGCTGAAACTGAGTGAAGACAACCATTACTGAGGATGTTCATATTTCTCTGAATGCTGAGATATTTTTGTCTACTTTGTTGCACACTCAGGATCCTCAATTGCTTTCACTTTGTTAATAAACATGCATGAGTAAGTTCCTGTAATGCACAGAAAACAAGTTCAGATCACAGTCAAAGACAGTATATTTTACTAAAATCCCAAATATTGTTTGATGAAGGGGAAAGCTTATTACTCACTATTTCATGTCATTCCCAAGCCACAAGACACAGAGTTCAGCTGCACTAGGAATGCAACCGTTCTACTCACACCAGGCAATTCTCCTTACCTCAAAATTACAGCCCCAACTTCGCTCTAAGAAAGGAAATGGAAGGCAAAGGCAGGGGATGCCCCTTTGAGGAAATTTAAGTTTCAGTTGGTTTTTAGCAACTTTTTCCGGAGATGAACACTGAATAAAACCATCTGAATCCTGATTCTCTAAAGCTACCAGCTGGTCTGAAAATGTTTGCTTCAGGTTTGTCTGGAATCAACAGTTGGAAAATGCATGGTGAAAGCAGCTGTCAATTGTTCTGCCAACTGACTGACAGCCTGAAATGGCTGTGAAAGGGGTGATTTTTATTTCATTGTGTAACAAGCTGACATGTGGGTTGGAAAGCTGACAGGGTAATGTTTGAAGAAATGGAGAGCGAGAAATGGAGGAGGCAGGACAAAGGAGAGAGTCACGGTACAGAGACAGTGCTCGACACTGAATAGCTGATCCTCACCAGCTACAAACACTGGCAGTGGACTCACTGCTGCCTATTCCTGTGCATTGGTGGGACGGAGGGCAGGGGGATATGCATTGGAGGTTGGAGTCAGAGGAATAGAGCTTACAAGAGCTAGGAACAAAAGCAGAAATTGCTGGAAAAGCTCAGCAGGTCTGGCAGCATCTGTGAAGAAAAAGTCAGAGTTAATGTTTTCGGTCTGGTGACCCTTCCTCAGAATTGACGAGAACTAGCATTGTTACATCGTGGTGACCACAAGGGCACACAGAGATATGCATACACATTGAATATGTACAGTTGTTGGTATACTATTGATCGGAATGGGGAAATCATAGCTCAGCCTGATAACATTTTTACCAAACAGGAGTCAGTGGAAGTAATTGGTGGGAGGCAAAGAAGTTCTTCAACTTTAATCCCACCCCCATGTGGATCAAGCTGGAGTGGAAAAGTGGAGTTTTCAAAGGTATGGGAAAGTGGTTTAATTTGAATTGGGCGTGTGAGGTGGAGGCACTCACTAGCCTGGTGAGGCGAGCTGTTCTTGCCTATTTCTGTGCCTCAGCATTTCTGCTACTGAAACCCTCAGGGGTACTTTTATTATCCACAGACTCAACTATTCCAATCTTTTTTGATTGCCCACCATCCACAAACAGGGGCTCTGTCAAAACCACATCCATATTTCAAGTCACATCAAATCTTGATCGCATATGCTCACTGATGGTTCCCAGGAGAACAACATCTGCAATTTACAATTCTAATCCTTGTTTGCAAGCACTTTCCTTACCTATCCCCAGAATGTTTTTCATCTGTACAACCCTTTGAGATCCCTGAGTTTGTCCAAATCTGATCTCTTCCACATCCCCAGATAATAAAATGTGAGGCTGGATGAACACAGCAGGCCAAGCAGCATCTCAGGAGCTGCTTGGCCTGCTGTGTTCATCCAGCCTCACATTTTATTATCTTGGAATTCTCCAGCATCTGCAGTTCCCATTATCTCTTCCACATCCCCAGTTTTATTCTTCCCACCAATATGCAGCTGTGCCTCCAGTCAACCAGTCTCCAAGCTCTTCGATTCCCTCCCAGAAATTTTCAAAAATCTAAGCTGACTCTTCAGTGAGGGACTAGCACTTTATTGGAGGTGTCATTTGTCAAACATAAGTTAAACCAAGACTCCATCTGCTCTTCAAACAGGATGTAAAAGATGGAAGAGCAGCTTCTGCACTGTAGTGATCCTATGATGATAATTCTACGAAAAGAAGTTCTCTCTCAACCTAGATACTGCTGAACCACCAGCAAAGGGAATCAGAACACCAGAATCTCAAAGATCTGCAAAACTAAGCTTCATAAAAGTGATTGCTCACCAATTAATGCTAATGTTACCAACGACCTCTACTGCAACTGCCACAATGTTCAACTATCTGTATTTTGAGTGGCTCAGTGGTCAGTGCTGGTGCCTCACAGTGCCCGGAACCCAGGTTCGATTCTACCCTCAGGTGACGTCTGTGTGGAGTTTCATATTCTCCCTGTGTCTGCGTGGGTTTCCTCCGGGTGCTCTGGTTTCCTCCCACAGTCCAAAGACGTGCAGGTTAGCTGGATCGGCCGTGCTATATTACCCACAGTGTCCAGGAATGTGTACATTGGATGGATTAGCCATGGGACATGCAGGGAAAGCGTAGGGGGACGGGTCTGGGTGGGCTGCTCTTTGGAGGGTCGGTGTGGATTTGTTGGTACAAATGGCCAGTTTCCACACTGTAGGAATTCTATGAGTACACTTCTGTGTTAGACATTACAAGGTATTTGATTGGCATTATATAAATGCAAGTCTTTCTCTGGTTTCTTGAATGTCTTTGCCTCTCTCTGTGGCCACGATGATCGAAACTCTCCTCATATAGCTCATGTGGCTCAGATTCAAAGCACTTGTTTAATAATACCCCAAATGAAAGGTGCTATATCAATGTAAGTTGTTGAAATTATCTGTAAGTCTAAGCACCCTCTAATTTGCGGATCACTTTGGAAATTAGTCATTAGCAGGAAGCCAGCACTTGTTTGAAAAAGGATGCTGACATGACTGAATGGTCCCATTTGTTTCAAGCACATTGCTGGCTCCCCATTGTGCCACAGTTGGAATGTACACAAGCAGGGACACAGTGGAGTGCACCTGCAGTCAAGCCATTTTCACTATCATTTTTGTCTATCTCTCCTGACAGGGTATGGTTCACCCAGCACCAGCTGTCCTCTGGTAATGTGGGCCAGTTGCCACCCTGCATAAGTTTGGACAAGATCGACAACCATCAGCAACAGCGCCATTTAGAGCCTACAATGTCTCTGACATTACAAAGTCTCAAAGCGCTTCACGCCAGCATAAAGGAAAAGAGAGATATCAGGAGGGCTGATTAAAGCTGACCAAAGAAATGGAACTCACATGAAGGCCACTCAGAAAGTGAGGAAGACCAACAGATTTCAGGAAAATTCTCCACTGGAGACACAGAAGGAGCAATGTGTAGGAGAGGCTGTTAAGAGGAGGTACTACTTGGAGTGGTGTTGTACTAAGAAAGGAGGCGGGTGTGATGAAATAGAGAGATTAAAATATAAGAATGAGAATTTAAAAGTTGAAGTGATGGTTGGCAGGCTAGTGATCTACATGGGGCAGCATAAAGATTCTGACAACATCCGATGAAAATCTTATCCCACAGGAATCATCAGATAGAAATACAGGACTCTACAACATTTCTCCGCCCTCCCTAGACCCTTTCTACTGAAGCTAATTGCAATTTATAACACAGGTCTGGGTTTACGTGGTCCCTGTTATCTGCCATAACACTGGCAATACCACAGAGCTTGCCCCACATCAGCACAATCAGAGTGCAAAAGAGCCCAGCTTGAGAGATTGAGGAGCATTGCATGAATTTCCAGTCAATCTATGATTCATCTGGAATAATCAATGGGAATGGATCAGAGGGGACACAGATCAATTTCTGGCTGAATGCAGGAATTCCCACTCGACCTTTCGATGGCGGCGTCTGAGTGCATGTGAGTGTATGTCTGTGAGACAGCGTGTCTGAGAGTATACGTGAGAGTGTATGTGTGTCAGTGTGTGTAAATATTTGTGTGAGAGATGAGGGTATGTGTTTGTGAAGAAGAATGTATGTGACTGAGTAAGTGTCTGGGTGTATATGTGTGTGTGTCTGAGAGAGTGAGACAGTGGGAGTGAGTGAGAAAATATGAGACTGTGTGTGTGTGAGAGAGAGAGAGTGTGTGTGAGAGAGAGATAGAGTAAAAGAGAGAGAGAGTGTGTGTGAGAGAGAGAGTGTGTGTGAGAGAGAGAGATAGAGTGAAAGAGAGAGAGTGTGTGTGTGAGAGAGAGAGAGAGTGAGAGGGAGAGACTAAGAGAGAGAGTGAGAGAGAGAGAGAGTTAGAGAGACAATGTGTGTGTGTGTGTGTCTATGTGTGTGCATATGAATGAGTGTGCGCACGTGTGTGAGACAGAGTATGTTTGTGTGTGAATTTAAACACAGTTCTCTCAAAAACACATCCAACAATGACAATGCTCCTCGGATGCTTGGGAATTGTAAATGGAAGCTGAGTGTTTCAGGGATTCCCCAGTGGGACGGTGGGGGGTCTGGTAGTGGCAGTTGGTGAAACCTTCCTGAGAGAGGACGATGATACTCTGTCTGGTCTCAGCGGGTCACTTGTAGGCCGTGTGGCAGTTGCTGTAAAATGTCTGGCTTTCAGCAAACTCCACCCTGTCACTGATAATGGGAACTGCAGATGCTGGAGAATTCCAAGATAATAAAATGTGAGGCTGGATGAACACAGCAGGCCAAGCAGCATCTCAGGAGCACAAAAGCCGACGTTTCCGGCCTAGACCCTTCATCAGAGAGGGGGATGGGGAGAGGGAACTGGAATAAATAGGGAGAGAGGGGGAGGCGGACTGAAGATGGAGAGTAAAGAAGATAGGTGGAGAGAGTATAGGTGGGGAGGTAGGGAGGGGATAGGTCAGTCCAGGGAAGACGGACAGGTCAAGGAGGTGGGATGAGGTTAGTAGGTAGATGGGGGTGCAGCTTGGGGTGGGAGGAAGGGATGGGTGAGAGGAAGAACCGGTTAGGGAGGCAGAGACAGGTTGGACTGGTTTTGGGATGCAGTGGGTGGGGGGGAAGAGCTGGGCTGGTTGTGTGGTGCAGTGGGGGGAGGGGACGAACTGGGCTGGTTTAGGGATGCAGTAGGGGAAGGGGAGATTTTGAAACTGGTGAAGTCCACATTGATACCATTAGGCTGCAGGGTTCCCAGGCGGAATATGAGTTGCTGTTCCTGCAACCTTCGGGTGGCATCATTGTGGCACTGCAGGAGGCCCATGATGGACATGTCATCTAGAGAATGGGAGGGGGAGTGGAAATGGTTTGCGACTGGGAGGTGCAGTTGTTTGTGCGAACTGAGCGGAGGTGTTCTGCAAAGCGGTCTCCAAGCCTCCGCTTGGTTTCCCCAATGCAGAGGAAGCCACACCGGGTTCAGTGGATGCAGTATACCACATTGGCAGATGTGCAGGTGAACCTCTGCTTAATGTGGAATGTCATCTTGGGGCCTGGGATAGGGGTGAGGGAGGAGGTGTGGGGGCAAGTGTAGCATTTCCTGCGGTTGCAGGCCGACCCCACCACCCATGACATTTTTCCATCCCCACCCCTGTCTGCTTTCCGGAGAGACCACTCTCTCCGTGACTCCCTTGTTCGCTCCACACTGCCCTCCAACCCCACCACACCCGGCACCTTCCCCTGCAACTGCAGGAAATGCTACACTTGCCCCCACACCTCCTCCCTCACCCCTATCCCAGGCCCCAAGATGACATTCCACATTAAGCAGAGGTTCACCTGCACATCTGCCAATGTGGTATACTGCATCCATTGTACCCGGTGTGGCATCCTCTACATTGGGGAAACCAAGCGGAGGCTTGGAGACCGCTTTGCAGAACACCTCCGCTCAGTTCGCAACAAACAACTGCGCCTCCCAGTCGCAAACCATTTCCACTCCCCCTCCCATTCTCTAGATGACATGTCCATCATGGGCCTCCTGCACTGCCACAATGATGCCACCCGAAGGTTGCAGGAACAGCAACTCATATTCCGCCTGGGAACCCTGCAGCCTAATGGTATCAATGTGGACTTCACCAGTTTCAAAATCTCCCCTCCCCTACTGCATCCCTAAACCAGCCCAGTTTGTCCCCTCCCCCCACTGCACCACACAACCAGCCCAGCTCTTCCCCCCCACCCACTGCATCCCAAAACCAGTCCAACCTGTCTCTGCCTCCCTAACCGGTTCTTCCTCTCACCCATCCCTTCCTCCCACTCCAAGCTGCACCCCCATCTACCTACTAACCTCATCCCACCTCCTTGACCTGTCCGTGTTCCCTGGACTGACCTATCCCCTCCCTACCTCCCCACCTATACTCTCTCCACCTATCTTCTTTTCTCTCCATCTTCGGTCCGCCTCCCCCTCTCTCCCTATTTATTCCAGTTCCCTCTCCCCATCCCCCTCTCTGATGAAGGGTCTAGGCCCGAAACATCAGCTTTTGTGCTCCTGAGATGCTGCTTGGCCTGCTGTGTTCATCCAGCCTCACATTTTATTATCCACCCTGTCACTGCCCACTCTGGCAACATTCTCCCAACTGCCCGGAAAACAAAACCCAAGTCTAAACACGCAGCAGGATCAGACCCCTCCAAACGCTTGGGATTACAATTCACGGTCACTATTCCAGGGACCTCTGCTGCACCAATGGATAGCACTTTCACCTTAGAGTCAGGGGTTATAGGCATAAAGTCAAAACTAGCAGGAGCTCGGGCTATCAGAGGTGTTGAGTTGCTGAAGAAATATTAAACTGAGACCTGTCTGCCTGCTCAAACTGACATAACCACAGGGTTGAGCTGCATAGATCTTCGAGCTTGTTTCCAACGAGATGTCGGAACTTCACGGAATGCACTATACTTGTGCAAGCTGTTGCTTCTTTTTTGTGGAGATCTGGTGCAATGAAGCTCTGGTTGGGCTGTAATGCTCTGGAAAACAGAATTGGCTACAAATACTTTCACGATCCCCACAAACCAGCTGACTGAATGGCTGAAGCAGCCTGGGGGAGGCACTGGAAAACTGAACACATCTCACACAGGAAACCTTCAGGCCAGAAAGGCAAGTGGGAATAGAGGGTACTCAGAGGAGAAAGCTGAAAGTAGGAGGCAGGCAGGTAGGAATTCTGACGCAGGTCTGTGATTTATTATTATTAGAAAACATGGGTTCTAATGTAAGTTCTAAAGTGAATAAGCTTTTGGTTTTCAGTTCTGTGAAGGTTACTCTGAGGATCGGAAACATGCTTTTAACCAGTTAGTTACAAAATAGTACTTCCAAAAACATCAGGTGACTTAAGCTAACTGATTATAAAGTTTCCCGCTGAGATAATTGCTTACTGAAGTGTTTATTAATTTAACATTTAAGACCCAGTGAGAGAGATGGAAAGCGATCACAAGCAAGTCCAGTTCAGATGGAAAAGGTCAATACGAGCATAAAGGCAATTTAGTTTTACAAGGAACACGGTGCAGTACAGCATTGGAACAGGCCCTTCAGCCCATCATGTCTGCATCAACCATGACACCAATGTGACCCATATCCCTCTCTCCCCTGCCTGTTCATGTGTCTGTCAAAATGCCTCTTAAATGTTGCTATGTATGGACAATCTCCAGAACGTGAGAGCTGGAAATAAGTTTTAAGGTGCTTTAGCAGTCTAAGTAGGCATGTCTGTAGAAAGCCCAGAGACTCTTCCTTAGAAGAACAAAAGAACATAAGAAATAGGAGCAGGAGAAGGCCATCTGGTCCCTTGAACCTGCTCTACCATTCAATAAAATCATGACCTTTTTTTTGTGGACTCAGCTCCACTTACCCCCCACTCACCATGACTTTTAATTCCTTTACTGTTAATCTTTGCTTTAAAGAAATTCAATGAGGTAGCCTCCACTACTTCCCTGGACAAGAAAACCCACAGCCCTTTCGGTAAAGAAGTTCCTCTCCAACCCAAATCTGCTCTCCCTCATTTCGAGGCTATGCCCCCTAGATCTAGTTTCCAGTGAGAAAAATCTCTGTGTGTCAGTCTCTGGTAGTAGAGAGAATCACATTTGGTCATTCTGCGTGGACTTTCTAAAAGAAAATGCTTATGACCTTGTCAAATGAATCAAAAATGAGAGTGAAGACAGGACTGGAACTGAGTGCCTGTAAAGCAGAGTTCCCTGAAGTGGAGGTTTGGACACCAAGTCAGGGCGGGGGGGGGGGGTCACACATTCCATGGAAGTACTGCCTGTGATGAAGCTCTGTGCCCCTTCCCCAACATCTCTCTCTCTCTTTCCTCCCCACTCCTCCAAAATTTCACTCAGAGTAATGACAAATTTCGAACATTGAAATGGCGTCACTGTGGGATAAAGTTTGACTAAAACTGCTGAATAGCTACCGGTGGGAAAAAGGGCTGCATTTTTCTTCTTACAGCTATTTAGGATAAGCTGTTTTCAAATTGTCAAATATAGCTTCAAATTTTCCTTAGCTTTGTGGAGTAAATTTTGGTGTTCTTTTGCCTAAAGTATGTTGCCAGCCTCTTGTGAATATGTTCAGTGACTGACATCCACAGTAAACAAATTCTAAAAATAAAACTTACATTCGCTCAAGCCAGGGTTCACTCTGGGATCAGGATTGTTCAGTATTATCATCATCAGTTGGTAACAAAACAGGAGGGAAAGTTGAGTGATAATAGGAACTGCAGATGCTGGAGAATCTGAGATAACAAAGTGTGGGGCTGGATGAACACAGCAGGCCAAGCAGCATCTTAGGAGCACAAAAGCTGACGTTTTGGGGCCGAGACGCTTCAGTTGAAAGGTTGGAGTAAAGAATACTCAAGGAGAAAACTAGGGTTATAGAAAGTTTGGGGGTGGTAAATTCAGGGGTAAGAGGAACAGAGTGAGGAAAATGGTGTGCGCTCAGTAATAGATGGAAGTGTATGCAAGAATGTAACACATTCAAACTCCAGGTGGCATCAGAAGGTGGTTCTGCAGCAACAGAGTGGAGACCCAGTTATTTCCCTCTGAGTGTTACAAGTGGGAATATTGAGGGAGCTGGAAGCAATTCAGAAATCATTAATGAGTCTAATTTATGCACCATACACCTTTTTGTAATTCACTTGTAAATTTATGTTAGAGAGAAAGCTACAGGCAAACATCTCACTGTACAATAAATAAGATGAGAACCTACGAGAGGTGAAAATGTTGTTAGCACTTTATCAACTCGAATGCTAAAAAACAATCAATGGGAGGCGGAGATAATGGGAACTGCAGATGCTGGAGAATCCAAGACAACAAAATGTGAGGCTGGATGAACACAGCAGGCCAAGCAGCATCTCAGGAGCACAAAAGCTGATGTTTCGGGCCTAGACCCTTCATCAGAGAGGCAATGGGAGGCTTTAGGTTCCAAGGCTGCTCTTTGCTGGAATAGATTATCCCAGCCGAGGTTCACGTCACTACAACTGGGCCACAAGAGGTAAATAAATGGGCCTGGAGTTGCCCTTCCTGCTCACTATCTAGAGAAACCTCAGGTCCTGGCACTAGACTGTTCAGCAGTATGTCGCCCACAATCCACATAGAACATAGAAAAGTACAGCACAGTACAGGCCCTTTGGCCCATGATGTTGTGCTGTGGAATAATCCTAATCCAAAAATAAAATAACCTAAACTACATTCCCCTCAATTCACTGCTGTCCATGTGCATGTCCAGCAGTCACTTAAATGTCACTAATGACTCCGCTTTGATGACTACCACTGGTAAACTATTCCATGCGCTCACAACTCTCTGGGTGAAGAACCTCCCTCTGACGTCTCCTCTATACCTTCCTCCGAACACCTTAAAACTATGACTCCTCGTGGCAGTCAATCCTGCCCTGGGGAAAAGTCTCTGGCTATCGACTCTATCCATTACTCTCACTACCTTGTACACCTCGATCAGGTCACCTCTCTTCCTCCTTCTCTCCAGAAAGAAAAGTCCAAGCTCAGTCAACCTCTCCTCGTAAGACAAGCCCTCCAGTCCAGGCAGCATCCTGGTAAACCTCCTTTGCACCCTCTCCAAAGCCTCCACATCTTTCCTATAATAGGGTGACCAGAACTGGACACAATATTCCAAGTGTGGTCTCATCAGGGTTTTGTGGAGCTGCAGCATAACCTCGCGGCTCTTAAACTCGATCCCCCTGTTAATGAAAGCCAAAACACCATGTGCTTTCTTAACAACCTTATCCACCTGGGTGACAACTTTGAGGGAGCTATGCACTTGAACACCAAGATCTCACTGTTCCTCCACACTGCCGAGAATCCTGCCTTTAATCCTATATTCAGCATTTAAGTTCGACCTTCCAAAATGCATCACTTCGCATTTATCCAGGTCGAACTCCATCTGCCATTTCTCAGCCCAGCTCTGCATTCTGTCAATGTCTCGCTGAAGCCTGCAATAGCCCTCGATACTATCAACAGCACCTCCAACCTTTGTGTCATCAGCAAACATACTAACCCATCCCTCAACCTCCTCATCCAAGTCATTTATAAAAACTACAAAGAGCAGGGGCCCAAGAACACAGCCCTGCGGGACACCACTCAGCACTGACCTCCAGGCAGAATATTTACCATCTACAACCGCTCTCTGCCTCCTGTCAGCCAACCAATTCTGAATCCAGACAGCCAAATCACCCTGTATCCCGTACCTCCTGACTTTATGAATGAGCCTGCCGTGGGGAACCTTATCAAATGCCTTGCTGAAGTCCATGTACACCACATCCACTGCTTGACCCTCGTCAACCTGTCTTGTGACTTCCTCAAAGAACTCAATAAGATTTGTAAGGCATGACCTGCCCCTCGCAAAGCCATGCTGACTCCCTTTAATCACGCTATGCTTTCCCAAATAGTCATAAATCCTATCCCTCAGAATTCTTTCCAAAACCTTGCTGACCACAGACGTAAGACTGACTGGTCTGTAATTTCCAGGGATTTCCCTATTCCAATTCTTGAAAAGAGGAACAGCATTTGCCTCCCTCCAATCTTCCGGTACGACTCCCGTGGAAAGTGAGGAAGCAAAGATCTTCGCCAGCGGCTTAGCAACCTCCTTTCTCGCTTCTCGGAGCAACCTAGGATAAATCTGGTCTGGCCCTGGGGACTTATCAATCTTAATGTTTGCCAAAATTTCCAGCACATAACTTCCTCAATCTCAATCTGTTCAAGCCTGTTTTCCTGCTCCTCAAAGTTCTCATTCACCACAAGGCCCCTTTCCTTAGTGAAAACCGAAGCAAAAAACTCATTGCGGGCTTCCCCTATCTGCTCAGACTCCACGCACAAGTTCCCTACGCTATCCCTGATCGGCCCTACCTTCTCCCTGATCATTCTCTTATTCCTCATGTATGAGTAAAATGCCTTCGGGTTCTCCCTAATCCTTCCTGCCAAGCCTTTTTCGTGCCCTCTCCTGGCCCTCCTCAGTCCACTTTTGAGCTCCTTCTGAGCAAGCCTGTAATCCTCTAAAGCTGTGCTAGACCCTTGCTTCCTCTACTTTACGTACACTGCCATTTTCTTTTTGACAAGAAGCACCTCTATACCCGTCATCCAAGGCTCCTTAATCTTACCCCTTCTTACCTGTCTCAGAGGAACAAATTTATGCATCACACGCAACAACTGCTCCTTAAACAGCCTCCACATGTCTGCTGTGCCCTTTCTGTGGAACAATTGCTCCCAATCTGTACTTCCCAACTCCTACCTGATAGCGTCATAGTTTCCTTTACCCCAGTTAAATATCTTCCCCTGGTAACTGCTCCTTTCCCTTTCCATGGCTATGGTAAATGTGAGGCTGTTGTGGTCACTGTCGCCAAAGTGTTCTTCCACCGCGAGATCTGACACCTGTCCTGGCTCATTGCCGAGCACCTAATCCAAAATGGTCTCCCCCGTCGTCGGCCTGTCCACATACTGAATAAGGAAACCCTCCTGAACACACCTGACAAAAACGGCTCCATCCAAACCATCTGCACTAAGGAGGTTCCAATCTATATTGGGAAAGTTGAAGTCACCCATAACAACACCCCTGCTACGTTTGCACTTTTCAACAATCTGCCAGCCTATGAGTTCTTCACAGTCCAATCTCATGTGACAATTGTAGCAAAGGAGGATTGCTGGGTCCTGGAGGTGGGCGAGCTGCACATCAGCATTTACACTGCAGAGGGAGAGCTGCAAGGCAAAGAGACTGAACTGCCGGTGTCCCCTGCATTAAAATCCTGTAAAGCTTTTGCAATTGAAACACCAAATCCACTCTGATTCCTGTGCAGTATCCAGGAAGTGCTGCACTATTGGGGAGGCTGACATATGGACAACATGTTAAATTGAGACTCCCTTCTGCCCTCTCAGGCAGAGCAAAAAGAACTCAAAACCAGAGATAGTAGAAACTGCAGATGCTGGAGAATCTGAGATGACCAGGTGTAGAGCTGGATGAACACTGCAGGCCAAGCAGCATCAGAGGAGCAGGAAAGCTGACGTTTCGGGCCTAGACCCTTTGTCTAGGCCCGAAACGTCAACCTTCCAGCTTCTCTGATGCTACTTGGCCTGCTGTGTTCATCCAGCTCTACGCCTTGTCATCTCAGAATTCAGAGCCATCTTGGAAAAGGAGTAGGAGTTTTTCCCCAGTTTCTGGTGAACATCATCCCCATCAAATACCCTGAATTAATCATTCATTTCAGTAGTGTCTGTGGGAGCTTACGTGTACAAAACAGCTGTCACAATTAGCTACAATGATAATACAGTCAACATACAGCATTGTCTGAGAAGCATTTGGGGGCATTTGAGAGATTTGATAAAACACAGTAGAAATGCAATTTTTTGTTTCTTTATCTACTAATGAGATGTATTGTGATACGGATATGCTGAATCATTTGATTCATCATGCTGACATAGCTGAATACTGACAGAGTAAGCACACAGCCAAGAATTTGAAACCTGCTCACATTCTGTGCAAGGAATGCTCAATCATGCGATGCAGGAATAAGTGAATACTTGAATATGTGTTCAAACATGGACAAGCAGAAATCTGTAACCTGTTATAAAGACAAAGGAACCATACCCAAATGATATCAAGACAGCTGGTGCTGTGAGGAAGAAGGGAAATCAAGCAATAAACCAGCCTGGGAACTGACACACACAACACCTGCGCTAAAGAGAGCAGTCTTTATATTCTCAAGATCTTTAGACTAATTTTCTACAGAGAAGCTTTCCCCTCTACCCCCTCTTGCCCAAATCTTTCCAACTTACTGCTGTGATCTCTACCCTCTGCAGCCCCTCTCAGTTAGTTTTTACCCTCCTTTTGCAGTCCAGCTTTAGCATAAAGCCAGTAATATCAATGAAGGATCATTAAAGGCAGCTCCATGGTCCCTCTGATTTTTTTTCTTTTCTCCGCCTGGGAGTTTCCCCAATGGCCAGTCATCAAACTGTACAACTGTGGAAGGTATTACAGCAAAGACCGATCCTTTTCTGATTCATATTGATTCACCCAAAGGACCTGGTCATAGGCAAGACCAGTATTTACTAATCGTCCCTAGTTGCCCCTCGAGAAGGTGGGGGTGAACTGACTTTATGAACCGCTGCAGTCCATGTGCTGTAGTTTGACCCACAAGGCCCTGAAGGAGGGAATTCCAGGATTTTGACCCAGTGACACTGAATGACCAGCAATATATTTCCAGGTGAGAATGTCGGGTACTTGGAGAGAGTAGACTTGGATTGCCTACACTGCAAATTTCAGTCTGAGATCTCTGGACAGGTAGTCACAAATAAGTTACCTAGAATGGTGACGAAACGTCTGATAACGAACCTTCCAGCTCAGCGAGCAAACTTACATCCAGAGTCACAAACAGATTCTGTTTTCCCTTTGGTGAGTCTGGGGTTCGCAGAATCACACAGCTGTTACCATGTCACAGGAGGCCGTTTGGCCCATCATGTCTGCACCAGCTCTTGACAATCAGGAAGGGATCGGTCAACTCGTTGTGGATTAACGACCAAACTTCAGGCCTCCTGGTCTTGCGACTGCACACAAGGACCAAGTACAGAACATACAAATAACATTGCAAAAGTGCTACACACAAATGTACCATTACATGTAACTCCTTGCAACAGTTTTACATCACTTTGAATCATTTACAACTCTATTCACATCTGGGCACGTTTATACAGGCTCCAGAATTCCTTTACAAAACTAGGAACATTTATTTTCAGCTTCACCTCTTTGAATATTCTTCTTCCAGTGATTCCCAGTCACAACATACTCAGTGTAGGCTGCTAAATCCTAGTTCACAGCTGTAACAACCAGTCAGATCATCAGGACATTATGCCACAGCATTTTTTTAAATGAGTGTTGTTGACTGGTCTTGATATTTATTGCCTTAATTGTCCAGAGGGCAGTTCAGAGTCAACCACGTCGCTGTGGGTCTGGAGTCACATGTAGGCCAGACCAGGTAAGGATGGCAGTTTCCTTCCCTCAAGGACATTAGTGAACCAGATGGCTTCAAACTGACAATAGTCACCATTAAACTCTTAATTCCAGACTTTCATTGAATTCAAATTCCTCCATGTGCCATGGCAGGTACTCATGCCATTACCTGGGTCCCTGGGTCTGGGTCACCCCGTGGCACAGCTGTTAGCACTGCTGCCTCAGAGTGCCAGGGACCTGGGTTCGATTCCACCTTCAGGTGACTGTCTGTGCGGAGTTTCTACATTCTCTCCGTGTCCATGTGGGTTTCCCCCAGGTGCTCCAGTTTCCTCCCACAATCCAGAGATATGTAGGTTAGGTGGACTGGCCATGTTAAATTGCCCCTAGTGTCCAGGGATGTGCAGGGACACTGTTCAGGAGGGTCAGAGTATGCTCAAGGACCGAATGACCTGCTTTCACACTATAGGGATTCTATGATATTAATACTCTAACGACACTATCATTAGATTATTGTCTCCTCTTAAGTAAAACTAATTCTACTGCCTCACATTCTCTCCATGCATCATCATCGAACTTCAAAAGGAGCAGTGATCTTAGCTCCATCATTTCCTATAACTAAGGTAAACCAGCTCCAAACCCTATGACCACTATGTATAATTGGGTCAAGTTTTTCAAATTTAGCCAAGGGAAAGCTTAGGCTTTTTGAATCCAAAGAAAGAGTTCCTATTTTTTCTTGGGAATGATAAAAAAAATTAAACATTCTTAAGTATTTAATAATGAAAACATTTTTAACCGCCCAGTTATAGTTAGTAGTTCAGGTTTTTCAGCATTTTTGGGTTAAATTATGGATAGGGGGGAAAGACAGAGATCCTCTTGATTAAATATATAAAGTACAGGCAAGTCAAATCCCTTCTACACTAAACAACAAGTAGCAATCAATATCAGCACTTCCCACAATGGTCACGTTGGTGGGAATCGGCAGTATATTGTTCAATTGCACACCACACTCACTGCATTTCACAAAGGTACAGCCAGCGCTGCAAGATACACAAGTTTCTTTTTGAATGTCAATCGCATTGACATGGTCTGGAGTCACATGTATGCCAGATCAGGAATAGAGTGCAGATTTCCTTTCCTAAAAAATATCGGTGAATGATATGGTTACAAGGCCAGCTTTTAAATCTCATTTGTTAATTGACTGATTTTAAATTCTGCCAGATGTTTCTGGAACCACTATTCTTACTGCCCCTCTAGATTCCCCACAATTGAACCTGCTTCTACCACGTCTCCAGGCAGTGCATCCCATATCCTAACTACTCAGCGTGAAAAGGAGGTTCCTCAGTTCATACCTGTTATTTTTTGTAAAACACTTTAAATGGTGCCTTCTCATTCCTGATTTGTTTACAAGTGGGAATAGTTTCTCCCTCACTGTTCAGGCCACTCATGAGTTTGAAAGCTTCATTCAAACCTCCTCTTAGTTTCTTCCATTCCAAGGAAAACAGTGACAATTTCTCCAATCTTTCCTGAAGGAGTGAAGGAATTGGAGTTGAGATTAAACTCAGGGTAGCTATGATCTTACTGAATAACCATACAGACTCAAAGGACTGAGTGACCTTCCCTGGTCCAAATAGTTCATGAAATGGGTTTGCATGTTGAAAAGAAATGGCCATTTTGATGTGGTTGGTACCAGTGACTATATTATTATGCCCCAGCACCTTCAGAGGAAACTGAAGTAGCAGGAGGTAAAAAAAAAGAGATAAAGAGTATTTTGTGGCACTGTAGGGGGTGGGTTCGTAACAGTGGACCAGAAACTCTGGGTTAGAAGTGCTCCTGCTGATTAGCGTATACTATGTTTCTTAGGCTGGTGAATCAGCACTCCTCCAGGCTGAATGTTAGGAAACACCGAGTTTGACAAGGGCACAGAACATACTTTGGGTGGATATAAAAAGCCGTTTAAGGCCCATGGGGAATCACTGATTAATTTCCCTGTGAGCTCGTGGAGTACGAATTACCGTGGTAACAGGCCTGCCCAGCTGGAACTCATCTTTTGGCCCATGGCCTGGTTTAAGTCCCACCTGCTCCAGACAATATCTTGCAACGGGTCAAATAGAAAATATCCACGGATGAGTCTGCAGAACGCTCTCCCAACCTGGGGCTAGCACACAGGTACTGGCTCCATTTCAGTCTGCAACAATAAACTATGTTCCTTTCCAGTTGGGCTTCCTGAGTTATTACAGTGAAGGGCTTCAATGTTCTTCTCTAAGTGTGGTTCAGGAACTATCCTTTTCTGAGGAAGGATGTTCTTGTTCTCAAGGAAGTGCAGCGAAGGTTTACCAGGCTGATTCCGGGGATGGTGGGGCTGATGTATGAGGAGAGATTGACAGGGCTGGGATTGTTTTTGCTAGGTTCAGATGAATTGAGGGGGGATCTCATACAGACTGAAAAAATTCTAACAGGAATGGGCAGGGTAGATGCAGGGAGCATGTTCCCGATGGTGAGTGCGTCCAGAACCAGGGGTCACAGTCTGAGGATTTGGGAAATGGTGACGTCATCCTCATCAATCTTCCTACAGCATCTGTCCATCACAGTACTAGTAGGACTGACCACAGAGTGGACACAAAGTTTCATCCAAACAATGTGACACTATCATTTGCCAAATGGGACAGGATTGGAAAGATCTAATAACTCCAGACTAGGCATCCATGAGACGCTGTAGGACATCAACAGCAGCAGAATTGTACTCCAGGACAATCTGTAACCTCATGGCCTGGCATATCCCCCATTCAACCACTACCATCTGGCCAGCAGATCAACCCTGGTTCAATGGAGAGTGCAGGAGGGCGTGTCAGGAGCAGCACCAGGCATAGCTAAAAATGAGGTATCAGAAATATCCCCAACCTCAATGATGGAAAAGTCCAGCACATGGTTTCAAAGGTAAGGCTGAAGCAGTTGCAACAATCTTCAGCCAGAAGTGCTGAGTGGCTGATCCATCTCGGCCTCCTCCAGTGGTCTCTGGCATCACAGTTATCGGTCTTCAGTCAATTTGATTCACTCTGTGTGATATTAAGAAACAACTGAAGGCACTGAATACTGCAAAGGCTACAGGCCCTGACAATATTTGGTATGAAGACTTATGCTCCAGAACTTGCTGCTCCCCTAGCCAAGCTGTTCCAGTGCAGTTGCAACACTGGCATCTACCCGACAATGTGGAAGATTGCCCAGGTAGGTCCTGTACACAAAAAGCGGGATAAATCCAACCCGGCCAATTACTGCCCCATCAGTCTCCTCTCGACCATCAGTAAAGTGATGGAAGGTGTCAGTAACAGTGCTATCAAGCAGCACCTGCTCAGCAATAACCTGCTCAGTGACGCCCAGTTTGGGTTCCGCCAGGGCCACTCAGCTCCTGACCTCATTACAGCCTCGGTTCAAACATGGACAGAAGAGCTGAATTCCAGAGGTGAGGAGAGAGTGAGAATGACAGCCCTTGATAGCAAGGCTGCATTCGACCGAATGTGGCATCGAAGAGCCCGAGCAAAACTGGAATCAGCGGGTATCAGGGGGGCAAACTCTCCAGTGCTTGAAGTCATACCTGGCACATAAGATGATGGTCATGGTTGTTGGAGATCAGTCATTTCAGCTCCAGGACATCTCTGCAGGAGTTCCTCAGAGTCCTATGCCCAAACAACTTCAACTGTTTTGTCACTAAACTTCTTTCCAACGTAAGGACAGGAATGGGAGTGTTCACTAATGGCTGTGCAATGTCCAACAGCTGAACTCAGCATTATGAACTGTGTGTTGGGGAGAGGGGGAGATAGCCTTATGAATTATGTGCAATTACAGCCAGAAGCCAGATCTCATTAGCTGACAACTCACACCAATCTAACAGCAGACTGTAAGCAGCAAATCATTTCACCTTTTTATCCTACAAACAAAAGTGCCAATCTTGCGAACACAAATAGTAATTAAGATTTTCCCAAATACAAGATTCACCTTCTGCCAGTTGTTAATAAAAGAATATTGAACTGACCACTGACTACACTGTTTTTTTTGACTCTCTTGTCCTGAACTGGA
Source organism: Stegostoma tigrinum (assembly GCF_030684315.1). Lineage (NCBI taxonomy): Eukaryota > Metazoa > Chordata > Chondrichthyes > Orectolobiformes > Stegostomatidae > Stegostoma > Stegostoma tigrinum. The sequence goes on along the minus strand of NC_081363.1, from coordinate 4,457,520 downwards.
GATGGGGAGAGTGGCAGTGGTGAGGGGGGCGTTCATAACAGTTTCTAAATCAAATAGCTTTCATGCACTGGGTCAGGTGGACAGCGTATCTAGGATATTTGACTTTGGAACATCACAGTTGAGCATTAAGCTGTTTTCACTTGGCATTCTCGCACAAGCAACTTTTCAGCGATGGCGATGATTCAGCTCAGGAACAAATGGATCCTGATTAGGATTTGGAAACCAAGGGAATTGTCTGATTGGCATCTAGGACAAAATCTTAACCTGGTAAAAAATAGAAATTAATCATCATGTGGTGTTCATACAGTAGAGGCAAGATAGAGGGGCAATGATGAGGCAAATGGAGTATAATGTAGGAAAATATGTAACTGTCCATTTTGGCAGGAAAACTAAAAAATGAGCACATGGGTCCTCTTGTGGTGCAGTGATTGCATCCCGACCTCTGGCCTGGGAGGCCCAGGTACAAGTCCCACCTTCCCAAGAGATGTGTAATAGAATCTCTGATCAGGCTGATTAGAAAAGTAGGTTGAAAATAGAGCATACTAGATAACTGGAGAGTGCTCTGAGATGCAGAGGCATGTGCATGAAGCATAAAAGGACAGTATGCAGGTGTAATAAGTAATCAGGGAAGCTCATAGATGGCATCACGTATAGTGAAAGGAATGGACTTCAATGGTGGTGAGCCTACAAATCCAGCTATACAAGGCACTCGTGACACTGCTTCTGGGGTACTATGTGCAATTTCTGTCCCCTTCTTTATTAGAGGGTGGGAATGTGTTGGTACTAGTTCAGAGAAGGTTCATCAGACTAATACCAGGAATGGGCCGGCTATCATGTGAGGAAAGGTTGACTAGGCTGGGCCTGTCTGTGCCTGGAGTTTAGAAGAGTAAGAGGTGACTTGATTGAAAGATACGAGATCCTGAGGGGTCTTGACAGGGGAGATGTGGAAAGGATGTTTCCTTTCAGGGGAGAATATGAGAGTCACTGTTTAAAAAATCAGGGCTCCCTCATTTAAAACAAGGTGAGGTGAATTTTGTTCTCTTATAAGATCGAGAGACTTTGGGGCATTCTCATAGAATCCCTTAGTATGTAAGCAGGCCATTCAGTCCATCGAGGGCACACCAACCCTCCACAGACAGTCCCACCCCGACCCACTTCCCCCTACCCTATCTCTGCATTTACCACAGCTAATCTACCTGTCCTACACATCCCTGGACACTAGGGGCAATTTAGCATGGCCAATTATCCTAAGTGCACATCTTTGGACTGTGCAAGGAAACTGGAGCACCCAGAGGAAACCCACGCAGACACGGGGAGAACGTGCAAACTCCACACAGACAGTCGCCCGAGGGTGGAATCAAACCCAGGTCCCTGGTGCTGTGAGGCAGCAGTGCGAACCACTGAGCCACCCACGCTCTCTGAAAAGGTGGCAGAAGCAAAGTCCTTGTATTTCATAAGATAGAGGTGTACAGATACTTATTAAGCATGGCAATGAAAAGTTATTAGGGTAAGTAGGAATTTTGATTTTAGGTTACAATTGGATCAGCCAAAACTTATTAAACATTGTAGGCTCAAAAGGCAGAACAGCCTCCTCCAGTTCTGTGACAGTATGGAGAAAGATGATTCAAACCATGCATCAGTTCTTCACCAAACACACTGTAACTGTTATACTGCCTGCCCTCAAGAGGTAACCTGTATGTCCAGCATGTCTACCGGTTCCCCACACACAGGTGCTGACAAGAACAGCTGTGGGAAGGGGTGGGCATGTCAGGTGGGCTTCACCCACATTGGGCCAGTAATCTGATCTACTGTGAGCTCTTCATCATGAGGCATTTGTCCAGCTGTGAGGACTTTCGTCTGCACGGTGCCTAGTCAACAATGTTCATTGTAATGGAAACTCAACCTGAAACGTGCACGAGGAAGGCATTGCAAAAGGAGGCATGCTCAGCGACTCTGTGATCGTAAGAACTGCCGATGCTGCAGTCAGAGATAACACAGTGTGGAGCTGGAGGAACACAGCTGGCCAGGCAGCATCAGTGCAGCAGGAAAGCTGACATATTGGGTCAGGACCCTTCTTTTCTGAAGAAGGGTACCGACCCAAAATGTCAGCTTTCCTGCTCCTCTGATGTTGCCTGGCCTGCTGTGCTCCTTCAGCATTACACTGTGTCACTCAGGGCCTTACTAGTACTGTCTGGTGGATGAGGGAGATTACACTGCACAAAGAGACCTCTCTGGTGTGCTGGTCACTATCCAGCCATCAACAAAGATTAATAAAAACTGATGATCCGCTCGTTTGTCTCACTGCTGTCTATGGGAGCTTGCTGTGCACAAATTGGCTGTCATGTTTCCGGCATTAGGCAACTTCAAAATATGCTTTATTGCCTGTGAAATGCTTTGAGATGCCCTGAAGTTGCAAATGTAAATGCAGGCTGTTTGTTGTAATGAGCTGTTGCATGGCCAGTGAGATGGCCCAGGGCTGACGAGCCTTCTCGTTCGCTTTTGTCCTTGCTGTATGCAAAGTCACTCTCTCAGCTGCATTCGCCTCTCTTCATCATCCAGCAGCTCAACAGGAATCAGGGATCTGCAGGGTTAAACCCCATCTGGGACACGGTGTGTTCCTGGCCCCTCACAAAGCCCCTCCCCCACCTCCATTATTTAACACCACATGAGAAAAAATTTGCACTTGAAAGGGAGCTGCAGATGAACACAGGAACAATATCAATTATTTCACACAGAGATGATCACAAACAACAGAAAAAAAATGCAGCTGAAGTAAAGCATTTGTTGGTTGAAATGGAGGAGCGGAAAGGAGCCTGAAGAAATCTTGTAATTTTCTAATGAGTCCCTGTCCATCTCCTGGCTCACGTGTCTCTCAGCCAGATGGTTGATAGAACCAAGGAGAGTTCATCTAACTAAAGCTGCCACTTCCAATCAATCAGCATAACCCGGTGTCTACTCTAGCTGTTAAAACTCAGACAGACAGGAACATCTCTGACTTCTGTGCACACAGATTGCAACTAATCACTTCAAGTAATCATCGATCACTATCTTGTTCGTTCGTTTGACCTCTCCATAATATGTACACTTCCCCACTTCATAGCTACACACCCACCACAACTCGATCTGAGGACAGGTAACCCAGCAGACACTACCTACGGGGGTCATCGGTGATTTGTGTCTGTGGGACCAAAGTCATGGGGATGCTTGAAATCCAAAATAGGATCAAAAATGTTGTAAATATTCAGCAGGACTGACAGTGTCTGGGGAAAGTAAAGACTTTACAGGTTAATAATTCTTCATGGAGGACCCAAAACATTAACTCCTTCTTCCGCTACAGACATTGTCAAACCTGATGAGATTTTCTAGCATTTTCTGCTTTCATTATGGAGTCCCTAAACCCAGGCTGACACTCCCAGCTCAGCGCTGAAGGACTGCTGCACTGTTAAGGGTGGTGTTTGTTCACATGACTGAGCTCCTATTTGTTTTCTCATATGACGGTCTGTATTTCAAAGAACAGCCGGTGACTTCTCCAGGGTGCCTCAGCCAATATTGATCCCTCAACCAACAGCTGGACAGGACTGTTTGGGAAACTCGTTCGGCATTAATCAGTTTCCGTGTTTCATGTGTTAAAATGGTCATTACCCTTTCAAAAGTATTTATTTGGCTGTTAAAGGCTCTGAGATATGCTGAGGTTGTGAAAAGTGCTGTGGAAATGCAAGCAACTTTCTTCTTTCTTTCAAACACAAAAAAATTTATATTTTTGGTTCCTCGCTTAAAGGAGCTAATACCGCAATCAAGCATGGAGTCTTTTTACCAAACCTTTTACCCAACACCTTCTGTATATAAAACCACCCAAAACACTTCAAAGGTCCAAGGAAAATAGTCACCAAACCAAAGGAGTGCTTTCAGGAGCAATGGCACTTTTGATTTGAGCACTGGGGCAATTTGCTCAAATTGTGCAGCCCATTGAATTGTTTTTCGAATTGCAGGATAACCTGCATGTGACCTGCATGGCAACTTTTGGGTTGCTGCAGTACTGCTTAGACAAGGCAAGGATTAGAAAGGACGAATAAATCTTGACCAGATTAAGTTTTAAGAAGTGATATTTATCCTATGCCTAATCACCATGCTGTACCTGCCCTGCAAGGTTTTGATGGAGATAGTTCAAGGGAGCTTTATTCACTGCCCTCCATGTAACTGTTATAACATTGTCTGATTTTCACTTCAGGTGATGTGTGAACAATCTTCAATTCCACACAACCAACTAGATGAGTTCAAAAGCATCAATCAATTTAAAATTAAGGAAGCATTCTGCCTGGTTACAGTGAAAACAGACTGCTGTATCACAGACACAATTACCATTTCAATTGCTCAATCACTCCCAAGAGAACAATCTTGGTGCTGCTCAATTTTCACCACTAATTCTCCATGAAGAAGGTAATAGGTATTTAAATGCCCCCAATCCAATCCTGTGGGGTTTTATTACTGTCAGTATTTGGGCTGTATCATCAGGATTCACAATGACCTGCAGCTTTCACTTTAATTACCAATAGCGATCAATGAACTGCAGTACTAACATTTATTCTGAGGTTGCACCTGTTGGAATTGAGAAGGTTATAACACAGTGCAGTAATCTTTCATACGTCTCTGCTAATGATTCCACTGATTACCTTAAATACTCTGTAAGGAAGCAAACTATTTATGGCATGCTTCAACATTCCCTTCAGGTCTCCCAGCCTTTCAATGAATTAACAAAAATGTCACGAAGGAGAAAAGGTACTGTTTCATTGAAAACCAACTCTCTATTACCCTAACTCTCCTAATGAAGTCCATTGCTCTGGTATATTAACATTCCTTCTGAAGACCATCATTCAGATTTCAAAGTGAGCAAGAATTCAAAATAGATCTGGGTTTTAACACAGTACAGTCACACACACAACAGAGTGATGCTCCTTATGACAGCATTGCCTACCCACCAGTTATCAATTAGCTTAGAAGTGAATTTTTACCTTCCAATGCAGCAATATACCAGACCCTGAGTGTATACCTATTTGATTGAACCCATTTACACAGTTATAGGTCAAATAGGAAGGCAACAGCAATTTTCTGCCATTTCAACACTAGAGGTGCAAGGAGCTGAAGTGAGGGGGTTCATTCTTCAAATTTACGTCAAACTGGTTTCTAACCACTATACATCAGCTGGAAATCTGGTTGGTAGGAGAGAAATATGTTACAAATATTGGATTATGAGGAGGGTGATGATGGATTGTAAGGGACTTGTCACAATTTGGTAAAAAGACACAATATCGATTGAGCTTCTACATTAAATAAAAACAGTCCACACTTAAATGATGCTTTTTATTCTATTCACTGATAGGACTTAGGCTTCACTCGCTGGCTAGCATTTATTGCCCCTCCCTAGTGCTTTTGAGATGTTGGTGGTGAACTGCCTTCTGGAACTGCTGCAGGCCATGTGTGTAGGTTCACTGACACTGCCCCTAGGGAGGGAATTCCAGGCATTTGTCCTAGTGACACTGAAGGAATGGTAATATATTTCCTAGTCAGGATGGCTGAGGGCTTGGAGGGGAACCTGCTGAAGGTGGTGTTCGTGTGTAGCTGCTGCCCTTGTCCTAGATCGTAGTGGTTATGAGTTTAAGGCGCTGTAAAAAAGATCTTTAGTGAATTTCTGCAGTGCATCTTGTAGATAGTACACGCTGCTGCTGAGCATTGATGGCAGAGGGAGTGGATGCTTGTGGATGTCAATCAAGTTATCTGTTTTGTCCTGGGCAGCATCAAGCTTCTTGACTGTTGCTGGAGCTGCACTCATCCACGTAAATGAGGAGTATTCCGTCACACTTTTACATGGTAGGCAGGTTTTGGGGAGTCAGGTGGTGAGTCACTCTTCACAGTGTTATTAGCCTCTGACCTGCTCTTTTAGATACTATTTATATGGCTAGTCCAGTTGATTTTCTAGTCAATGGTAGCCCCCGGGGAAGTTGTGTGGCATGAATGTTACCTGCACTGTCAGCCCAAAACTGGATATGGACCCAATCTTGTTGCATTTGAACACAGGTTGCTTCAGTATCTGAGGAGTCACGAATGGTGCTGAACACTGTGCAATTATCGGTGAACATCCCCACTTATATCCTTATCATGGAGGGAAGATCACTGATGAAGCAGTTGAAGACATTTGTACCTAAGATACTGAACAAAGAACAAAGAATAAAGAAAATTACAGCACAGCAACAGGCCCTTTGGCCCTGCAAGCCTGCACTGATCGAGATCCTCTGTCTAAACCTGTCATCTATTTCCCAAGGGTCTGTGTTCCTTTGCTCCCTGCCCATCCATGTACCTGTCCAGATATATCTTAAAAGACACTATCATGTCTGCGTCTACCACCTCTGCATTCCAGGCACCCACCACCCTCTGCGTAAAGAACTTTCCACGCATATCTCCCTTAAACTTTTCTCCTCCCACTTTGAACTCATGACCCCTAGTTATTGAGTCCCCCCACTCTGGGAAAAAGCTTCTTGCTATCCACCCTGTCTATACCCCTCATGATTTTGTAGACCTCAATCAGGTCCCCCCTCAATCTCCGTCTTTCTAATGAAAATAATCCTAATCTATTCAACCTTTCTTCCATACTAGGTAATATCCTGGTGAACCTCCTCTGCACCCTCTCCAAAGCGACGACTAGAACTGAGGAACTCCCGCAGAGATGTCCTGGAGCTGAACTGAGTCACCTTCGACAACCACAACCATCTTCTAATGTGCCAGGAATGACTCCAACCAGTGGAGAGCTTACCCCTTGATTTTTGTTGGTTCCAGTTTTGCTAGGGTTCCTTGATGCCACACTCGGTCGAATGCAGCCTTTCTGGAAATCATTGCCGCAGAAGGCTGTGGCGGCCAAGTCATTGAATGTATTTGAGACAGAGATAGATAGGTTCTTGGTTATTAAGGAGATCCATGGTTATGAGGAGAAGGCATTAGAATGAGGTTGAGAAATATCAGTCATGGTCAAACGGTGGAGATAAATAGTGTAATTCTGCTCCCATATCTTATGGTCCAATGGATGTCAGGGATTTTCACTCCCACCTCACCTCTGGAATTCAGCTCTTTTGTCCATGTTTGAGCCGAGGCTGTAATGAGGTCAGGAGCTGAGTGGCCCTGGTGGAACCCAAACTGGGCGTCACTGAGCAGGGTATTGCTGAGCAGGTGCTGTTACTGACACCTTCCATCACTTTACTGACGGTTGGGAGAAGACCGCTTGGTTTCATTGCTCAAACCATCGAGGATAGCAATTGGGACGTCATGTTGAAGTTGTGCAGGATATTGTTGATCCCTCTTTTGTAGCACTGTGGGCAGTTTTGGTCGGCTTGCTATGGAAAGGATATTATTAAATTGGAGAAGATTCAGAAAAGATTTACTAAGGTGTTGCTGGGACTGGAGGGTTTGAGTTATAAGGAGAGGCTGGATTGGCTGAGACGTTTTCCACTAGAGTATAAAAGTTTGAGGGAGTGACCTTATAGGGAGTTTGTGAAATCACGAGGGGCATAGATAAGGTGAATAGACAAGGTCTCTACCCTACAGTGGGGAGTACAAAACCAGGGGACATATTTTAAGGTGAAAGGGGAAAGGTTTAAAAGGCCCCCAAAAGGCAACTTTACTGCTGGAGGAAGTGGTAGACACAGTTTCAGTTACAACATTGGAAAGCCATTTGGATAGGGACACGAGTAGGAAATTGTAGAGGGATCCAAATGCAGGCAAGTGGGACTACTTTAGTTTGGGAAAACTGGTTGACATGGATAAGTGGACTGAAGGGTTAGTTTCCATGCTGTCTGACTCTATGACTTTGAGAGCCAACATACCGTTTGCCCTCTTCACTGCCTGTTCCACCTGCATGCTAACTTTCAGCGACTGGAGGACAAGCAGACCCAGGCATTGTTGCACCTTTCCCAAATCTATTGCCATTCAGATAATAATCTGCCTTCCTGTTTCTGCTACCAGAATACATAACCTCACAGATCCCCACATTATTCTGTATCTGCCATGCAGTCATCCATTCACTCAGCTTGTCCAAATCACACTGCAGCATTTTGCATCCTCCTCACAGCTCACCGTTGCAGCTAAATGAGGAAAGCAAGAGAGAAGGTGATCAACGAGGAGGGAAAGAAGAAATAAGAGTGGGGAAAAAAGGATTCTTTGCGAATGTTAGTCTTTTCCAAGGGATCTCTAATGCTTAGAACCTTTCCTAATCACTCAGACATGGTTAACAACCTGTAAAGTACATGGCTACAAACTGTCAGTCTCTAGGCAGCCATTTCATAAATCATTATATCTCATTTCTTCCTTTTATTACACGCAAAGCAATGCGTCTCTCAGCAGATGCCAGGGTAGCAGAAATTACATCATAGCAAAGTGTTAAAAGCTTGAAAACATTTTGTTTCATCCCTAGCAAGGAGAAAAGCAACAAAACAACTTCAGGGAGTCAGGTGTTAGTGAGACAATCCAGCAGGGAGCTCGCTGGAGGGGTCCTAAGTCCCATCTGCGTGCAGAGGTGATATCAAGGCAAGTACCATAAAGCTAGCCCCTACACCACAGGCTAGGACTCAACAAAAACAAAGAGAAATACGCTTACTGCTGTGTTATCATCCTGCTTCTGATCAGTATCCTGGGACCGATGCTCAAAATAAATGGGAGAGCCGATGAGTATGAAACACAGGATGTGGGAGAGAAGTAACTAACTGGATGAGCACTATGCAGGTGAGTGGAAGAAGTCAGTAAGGAGACAACAAAATGTGGAGCTGGATGAACACAGCAGGTCAGGCAGCATCTTAGGAGCACAAAAGCTGACGTTTCGGGCCTAGACCCTTTTAGGCCCGAAACGTCAGCTTTTGTGCTCCTAAGATGCTGTCTGACCTGCTGTGTTCATCCAGCTCCACATTTTGTTATCTCGAATTCTCCAGCATCTGCAGTTCCCATTATCTCCCAAGTCAGTAAGGACCTGGGCCAGAGGCTGAAGGAAGTAGGAGGGCACAGAGGGAGGGAGGCCAGTTGGCTGAGGCTGTAAAAGTGGGAGGGATTGCATGGGGAGAAGAGGGGTTGTAATGGGCAATGGGGTGGAGAGGCAGCCTGGGTCTGGAAAGGTCGGGGTAGAGGATGTGCAAAGGAGGAAATATGAGCTACAAAGGGATCAGTTTTAAATATTATAACTATTAAATATTGGATATTCTTGTAACATAAATTGTCAATTCCACATCGAATAACTTTATCTTATAAAGACTTGCATTTCTGCGTTATCATGTTTCAGACCTTCACAAATACTCTGAATTAATGGAGGCACAGTGACTATGACAGGAACGAATGTACAAACACTAACGATTAACCTTATCAGCCCATGGAAAACATGTTTAAGGTGATAAGACCATAAGATGTTGCTGGGAATGGAAGGTTCGAGTTACAAAGAGGGGCTGGATAGGCTGGGACTTTTTCCACAGGAATGTATGAGGTTGAGGGGTGACCTTATTAAGGTTTATAAAATCATGAGAGGTATAGATAAGGTGAATGGTGGGTGTCTTTTCCCTAGGGTGGGGGGGATTTCTGGATGGGAGGGCATATTTTTAAGGTGAGAAAAGAAAGATTTTAAAAAAGACATTTCAGGCAACCTTTTTACACAGAGAGTAGTTTGTGTGTGAAAAGAACTTCCAGAGGAAGTGGTGGATGCAGGTACAGTTCCACCTGGCCAATTGAGTCTACTTCCCTGGACTGACCTATCCCCTCCCTACCTCCCCACCTACACTCTCCTCTCCACCTATCTTCTTTCCTCTCGCTCTTTGGTCCGCCTCCCCCTCTCTCCCTATTTATTCCAGAACCCTCACCCCATCCCCCTCTCTGATGAAGGGTCTAGGCCCGAAACGTCAGCTTTTGTGCTCCTGAGATGCTGCTGGGCCTGCTGTGTTCATCCAGCCTCACACTTTGTTATCTTGGAGTCTACTTCACCATTTGATCATGTCTGATACGTTTCTCAACCTTATTCTCCTGCCTTCTTCCATAACCCTTGGCCCCCTTACAAATCAAGAACCTGATCAATCTGTGTCTTAAATACACTCAATGACTTGGCCTCCACAGCCCTCAGCAGTAACAAGCCCCATAAAGTCACCACCCTCTGGCTAAAGAAATTCCTCCTCATCTCATTTCTAAAGTTTCGACCCTTCACTCTGAGACTGTGCCCTCAGGTCTTACTGTCTTCACGTCCATCCTATCCAGGCCACTCAGTATTCTGTACGTTTCAATTAGAACCTCTCCCCCATTCCTCTAAACTCCAAAGTATAGACCCACAATCCTCAACCATTCTTCAATGCCCTTCATCCCCAGGATTATTTGTGTAAACCTCCTCTGGATCCCCTCTAGTGACAGCACATTCTTCCTTAGATATGGGGCCTAAAGCTGCTCACAATATTCGAAATCCACTCTGACCAGAGCTTTATACACCCTCAGCAGTACTACTCTTGAAATGAATGCTAAATATTGCATCTGCCTTCCTAACTGCCAACTGAACCTGCATGCTAACCTCAAAAAAATCCTGAATTGAACTCCCAAGTCTGCTTATGCTTCAGATTTCTGAAGTCTTTCCTGTTTAGAAAACAGTCTGTGCCAACATTCTTCTGACTAAAGAGCATAACCTCAAATGTTCCTAAATTGTATTCCACCTACCACTTCTTTACCCATTCTCTTATCCTGCCCAAGATCTTCTGCAGCCTCCCTGCTTCCTCAACTCTACCTGTCCCTCCACCTATCTTTATGTCATCTGCAAATCTGGCAACAATGCAGTCAGTTCCTTCATCCGGAGCTATGAACATGAATATTGTGTCCAACCAATGACCCCTGCAGACTTCCATGAGTCACCAGCTGCCACCCTGAAAAAGACCCAATCCTCTATCTAAGTCAGCACGTTTCCCCAAACACAATGGGCTTGTCCTATTTAACAGTCTCTTGTATGGCACCTTATCAAAGGCCACCTGGTAATCCAAATAGATCACATCCATTGGCTCTCCATTGTCTAACTTGTTCATTACCTCCTGGAAGAATTCTAACAGATTTGTCAGGCATGGCCTCCCCTTGACTCAGGCCTATTTTATCATGCACTTCCAAGTACTATACAATCTCATCCTTAATAATAGACGCTAACATCTTACCAATCACCGAGAGGTCAAGCTAACCAGCCTATAATTTCCTGACTTCTGCCTCCCTCCCTTCTTAAACTGAGGTGTTACATTAGCCAGTTCTGTGGGACCCTCCCTGACTCTGGTGATTCCTGAAAGATCACCACCAGTATTCCATAATCTCCCCAGCGATTTCCTTCTAAACTCTGGGGTGTAGTTCATCTAGTCCAGACATTCAGACCTTTCAGCTTTCCCAGCACCTTCTCCTTAGTAATGGCCACTACACTCATCTCTGCCCCCTTACCTTTTTGAAGTTCTGGTATGCTGCTGGTGTCTTCCACTGTGAAAACTTATGCAAAGTACCTTATAGATCCTCTGTCATTTTATTGTTCCCCATTAGTACTTCACTTTCCAGTGATCCAATGTCTACTCTTGCCTCTCTCTTACCCCTTGGATATCTAAAAAAAAGCTCTTCCAATCTTCTCTTATAGTGCTAGTTAGCTCACTCTCATATTTCATCTTTATTGCTTCCTTTCATTATCTTCTGCTGGCTTTTAAAAGCTTCCACTAATTTTCACTGCATTGTATGCTTTTTCTTTTGCTTTCATGCAGCCCCTAACTTTCCTTGTCAGCCACGGTCACCTCATCTTACCTTTAGTGTGTTTTTTCCCGTGGGGTAAATTCCTGCTGTGCCTCCCAAATTACCTTCAAAAATCCAGTCATTGCTGCTCCACCGTCTTCTCTTCAAGGCTGCCCTTCCAATCAACTCTGGCCAGTTCCTCTCTCATGCCTTTGTAGTTACCCTAACTCAAATATCTGATATAATCTTCTTCTCAACCTGCAGAGTGAGTCCTATTATAGTATGGTCACTGCCTTTGGGGTTCCTTCACCTTCACCCCAATATCACTTCTTGGTATTGATTTCATTTCATTTCTTACTAACAAGGCAGACCCGCCCCTGCTCCCCTGCCCATCTGCTTGTCCCTTTGATAGGTTGTGTATCCTTGGGTATTTAGTTCCCAGCCCTGATACCCTGGCAGCCACATCTCTGTTTTTTGTTCAGATATGAAAGAAAGCTATCCAGAACGCAGGGACCTCTGTGGATAAATGCCAAAGTGGTACAACACCACACTTACTGACTGGTGGTTTGCAAAGTGGAGAGTGATGTAGGCTTCGTCTCTTGAAATACTTCTGGGTATCTCTCCTAAAGGAAGGCCACGTACCAACTCTGGCAGCAGCCTGTACTAGGTTCATCTCTGTGCACACTGCCCACAGTATCTGACAAAGGCGCACAAGGGAATAGCACACTCTTAAAGAAAGCTTGACTGACACTGCTGTGATTCAAAGCAATGGCCTAAAAACTGAACACCATCAACTAAAGCACATTTACTGCCTGTCCAACTCATGCACAACCTTTCTTCGCAACCCCACGCATTTACATGCCATTTATTGCGGAAAATTTCCCCGCACTCAACTTCCAAGGGTATAAATGGCATCACTGTGGCTCAGTGGGTAACACTTTCACCTTAAAGTCCAACATTCATGGACTTCAGTAAGGCATTTGATAAGGTTCCCCATGGTAGGCTCATTCAGAAGGTCAGGAGGAATGGGATACAGGGGAACTTAGCTGCTTGGATACAGAATTGGCTGGCCAACAGAAGACAGCGAATGGTAGTAGAAGGAAAATATTCTGCCTGGAAGTCAGTGGTGAGTGGGGTTCCACAGGGTTCTGTCCTTGGGCCTCTACTGTTTGTAATTTTTATTAATGACTTGGATGAGGGGATTGAAGGATGGGTCAGCAAGTTTGCAGACGACACAAAGGTCGGAGGTGTCGTTGACAGTATAGAGGGCTGTTGTAGGCTGCAGCGGGACATTGACAGGATGCAGCGATGGGCTGAGAGGTGGCAGATGGAGTTCAACCTGGATAAATGCGAGCTGATGCATTTTGGAAGGTCAAATTTGAAAGCTGAGTACAGGATTAAGGATAGGATTCTTGGCAGTGTGGAGGAACAGAGGGATCTTGGTGTGCAGATACATAGATCCCTTAAAATGGCCACCCAAGTGGACAGGGTTGTTAAGAAAGCATACGGTGTTTTGGCTTTCATTAACAAGGGGATTGAGTTTAAGAGTCGTGAGATCTTGTTGCAGCTCTATAAAACTTTGGTTAGACCGCACTTGGAATACTGCGTCCAGTTCTGGTCGCCCTATTATAGGAAAGATGTGGATGCTTTGGAGAGGGTTCAGAGGAGGTTTACCAGGATGCTGCCTGGACTGGAGAGCTTATCTTATGAAGAGAGGTTGACTGAGCTCGGTCTCTTTTCATTGGAGAAAAGGAGGAGGAGAGGGGACCTAATTGAGGTATACAAGATAATGAGAGGCATAGATAGAGTTGATAGCCAGAGACTATTTCCCAGGGCAGAAATGGCTAGCACGAGGGGTCATAGTTTTAAGCTGGTTGGTGGAAAGTATAGAGGGGATGTCTGAGGCAGGTTCTTTACGCAGAGAGTTGTGAGAGCATGGAATGCGTTGCCAGCAGCAGTTGTGGAAGCAAGGTCATTGGGGTCATTTAAGAGACTGCTGGACATGTATATGGTCACAGAAATTTGAGGGTGCATAAATGAGGATCAATGGTCGGCACAACATTGTGGGCTGAAGGGCCTGTTCTGTGCTGTACTGTTCTATGTTCTATTGTAGGCTCAAGTGCCACACCAGAGACCTGAACAAATCCTGCTGACCTTCTGCTACACTGAGGGATGCTGCATTGACAGAGAGCCTGTCTTTGGGATCAGACACTAAAACTAGATGTCCTCATGTGACATTGCAAGGTACTGTTCAAAGACAGGCACTAGGGTTTGAGAAGTGTGTAGACAATATTGTCAACATCACAAGTACACACGATTCAGGCATTTTGTTTTATTGTTATTTGTGGGGTTTGCTGTGCAAAGATTAGCTAACATGTGCCCAGATTTTAATAGAGGCTTCAATGGCTATGAACCACTTTGTAAAGACCTGAGATTATGAAAGGCGCAACAGAAATGCAAGCTAATTCTTTCAAGTTATAATTAAATAGCATAACTGTATAATACATTATCACTTCCTGATAACAGACAGATGTACAGGTTTTACTGAGGTCGTTACTGTATATCTGCTCCTGCAACTTAAAACATTTTAAAACCACTCTGTTGTGTACATGAGAATGAAGCCCCAGTGTATACATCCCACCTGGAGAAGCTTCTCCTCCATGGAGTGTCACAACTGAAGGTATAAACCCTCCGTCATGCCCCAAGTGGCAGACCTATCTCCTCCAGTAAGAGAAGCTCTATGCTGTCCATCAGACACAAACAGGCTTCCTACTGCTCACTCTCCCCAACCTCTTCCTTGCTCTTTAGACCAGGAGTTTCTGCCTATGGAAACTCACTCTGGTGGCGCTTAGAATACATAGTTAAATAGCAAAATACAAATGTGTTATTCCAAAAGCAGAACTTTGCAAAACACTACAAGCCAAAAGAAAGCAAACAACTTCAGCAATTGAAGCCAAAATTTAACCAGCTTGCTGTAAGCACTGGAAATCAGACAGTAAGGTTGAGAGTACAAAGTAACAAAGTGTGGAGCTGGATGAACACAGCAGGCCCAGCAGCATCTCAGGAGCACAAAAGCTGACGTTTTGGGCCTAGACCCTTCATCAGAAAAGGGGATGGGGAGAGCGTTCTGGAATAAATAGGGAGAGAGGGGGAGGTGGATCGAAGATGGACAGGGGAGAAGATAGGTGGAGAGGAGCATATAGGTGGGGAGGTAGGGAGGGGATAGGTCAGTCTAGGGAAGACGGACAGGTCAAGGAGGTGGGATGAGGTTAGTAGGTAGGAAATGGAGGTGCGGCTTGAGGTGGGAGGAAGGGATAGGTCAGAGGAAGGACAGGTGAGGGAGGCGGGGACGAGCTGGGCTGGTTTTGGGATGCAGTGGGGGGAGGGGAGATTTTGAAGCTTGTGAAGTCCACATTGATACTATTGGGCTGCAGGGTTCCTAAGCGGAATATGAGTTCTGTTCCTGCAACTTTTGGGTGGCATCATTGTGGCACTGCAGGACGCCCATGATGGACATGTCGTCTGAGGAATGGGAGGGGGAGTTAAATGGTTCGCGACTGGGAGGTGCAGTTGTTTATTGTGAAGCAAACGTAGGTGTTCTGCAAAGCAGTCCCCGAGCCTCCGCTTGGTTTCCCTAATGTAGCGGAAGCCATAACAGGTACAGTGGATGCAGTATACCACATTGGCAGATGTGCAGGTGAACCTCTGCTTAATATGGAAAGTCATCTTGGGGCCTGGAATGCAGGTGAGGGAGGAGGTGTGGGGGCAAGTGTAGCACTTCCCGCGGTTGCAGGAGAAAGTGCCGGGTGTGGTGGGGTTGGAGGGGAGCGTGGAGCGGACAAGGGAGCGCTGGAGAGAGTGGTCTCTCCGGAAGGCAGACAAGGGTGGGGATGGAAAAATATCTTTGGTGGTGGGGTCAGACTGTAGATGGCGGAAGTGTCGGAGGATGATGCGTTGTATCCGGACGTTGGTGGGGTGGTGTGTGAGGACGAGGGGGATTCTCTTAGGGCGGTTATTACGGGGGCGGGGTGTGAGGGATGAGTTGCGGGAAATGCGGGAGACACGGTCGAGGGTGTTCTCAACCACTGCGGATGGTGGTGGGGGTGGGGGGAGGTGGTCAGGGAAGTTGCGGTCCTTGAAGAACGAGGACATCTGGGATGTACAGGAGTGGAATGCCTCATCCTGGCGGCAGATGCGGCGGAGGCGAAGGAATGGGAATGGGGGATGGAATTTTTGCAGGAAGGTGGGTGGGAGGAGGTGTATTCTAGGTAGCTGTGGGAATCGGTGGGCTTGAAATGGACATCGGTTTCTGAGTTGCCTGAGATGGAGATTTCACCAACACCTTCCACCCCAACCTCCAGTTCACCTGGACCATATCCAACACATCCCTCACCTTCCTAATTCCTTTGCCTCCGCCGCATCTGCTCCCAGGATGAGGCATTCCACTCCTGTACATCCCAGATGTCCTTGTTCTTCAAGGACCGCAACATTCCCCCCCGCAGTGGTCAAGAACGCCCTCGACCAAGTCTCCTGCATTTTCTGCAACACATCCCTCACACCCCGTCCCCGCAATAACTGCCAAAAGAAAATCCCCCTCATCCTCACATACTACCCCACCAACCTCTGGATACAACACATCATCCTCCGACACTTCCGCCAACAGCAATCTGACCCCACTGTGAAAGACATTTTCCCATCCCCACCCTTGTCTGCCTTCCCAAGAGACCACTCTCTCCAGGACTCCCTTGTCTGCTCCACACTCCCCTCCAGCCCCACCACACCCAGCACTTTCCCCTGCAACCGCAGGAAGTGCTACACTTGCCCCTACACCTCCTGCCTCACCCCCATCCCAGGCCCCAAGATGACTTTCCACATCAAGCAGATGATGGGATACAGAGTAAAGCTTCCTCTACACTGTCCCCATCAAACACTCCCAGGACAGGGACAGAGAGTGCCTTCATTTTGTACAATGATGTGCTTCTGCAGAATAAAAATGGAGAAACTGGAGGGAAGTAATGACTTATTAGTAGCTGCAGTTAGTAGGTTCCACATTAGCTTCAATCAACACTAGTCCCACCAGGTTTGAGGAAAGGTGAAGGGAAGATACGAGTTAATAAAAGCAATGACTTCCCCTGCAATGTCCAGCAGACCTGAGGAAGGGTCACCAGATCTGAAACGTTAACTCTGTTTTCTTCTTCACAGATGCTGCCAGACCTGTGGAGCTGTTTCAGCGACTTTGTTTTTGTTGCAGCACACCTGTTGCTGTGAGCATATACTGGCAGTGCTGCATTCCCCATTACACTGAATCAGAAAAGGGACTCTGACGTTCATCATCACACTAAAGAATGCATTTAAATAATGTCAGAAATTCAAATAGTGAGAGATTTGGGAATACAACTCTTCTAAGAACAACCTGTACTTATATCAACTTTAACAATTAAACATTACGATGTAAGTTCTTAATATGTTATTATTGGAAACCTAGGTTCTAAAGCAGAGAAATTATGTATGTTATTCAGTGTGACTATTACTCTTTGTTTTGAACCATCTGATATTTCAAATCCATCTTCTACTTTTTGTACCACTTTATCATCATGTCATTCCAGTGTCATTAATCTTCAGAATTTATTTAACTATGACCTCCTACTTTACAACCACAACACTGAACATCACTCCCTGATCCTCTATCCAAACCACTGATGGGACACAGACCCTAACAGAACACTCTTGGGCACAAACATATGGAGAAATGTGCCTTAACCAGTTTCCGCCCATCAGACTTGCTTGCAATCCAATATGTTCCATACTCATTGACTGTTGCCAGTATGATATTGTGTGGTATCTGATCAAAGACTGAACAACCACACTGACCTTATCTACTGTACCTTCCCCACTCCCCCATATCTGTCACTTTCACAAAGAACTCAAAGAGGCTTGTCACATATGACCTTGCTCTGAAATCTATGTTGAATCTTTCTAATTGTATTGTTGTCATTTAGATATTTAGTTATTTCAATGTTAAGTACAGATTCCAAAATGTTCCCTCCCACTGATGCGAACAGGCCTGTAATTACCCGAGTGGGTTCAGCTCTCGTGAATGCAAATCTGCAATCTTCAGCAGTTAGGGCACCAATATCTTTCTAGCAATAATTCATTTAACTTTGGGCTCACGTTTCTCAAATGGTCTCAGTTATGGGCAGATGTCATTTATTGATGCTTAACGGGACAGCATTGTGGGAAACATGTTAGTGAATTTGCAAAAATAATTGATAGCCAGTTCACCAATTTACAATAGGACATCTCTCCCATGTTCGGTTTTATAGAAGGAATCGGCCAGAGGTCCTACCCCTTAGTGTTCTGCAGCTCCTGTTGGACTGGTCGATGTTTTGAATCAGCCATTTCAATACCACCTAGCCCAAGGGAAACAAGTGCATAGGAATGTCAGCACCTTCGAATTCTTTCTAATGACATATCATCATTACCAGCAAATATATCAGCAGCTGCTCCTTCATCACCGCTGGGTCAAAATCCACAAACTATCTCCATAACAGCACTGTGGATCCACCTACAGCAGACAAGTTGCAGATGACACAAAAATTGGTGGAGTTATGGATATTGAGGAAATTTGTCCATGAATACAGCAAGGTTGGATCTGTAGGAAAGTTGGGTAGAGAAACAGCAGATGGAGTCTAATCCAGACAAGTGTAAGGTGAGAGATAATGGGTAAGGTGATGCAGTTTGAGAGGTCAAATGTAGAAGGAAAGTACACAGGAAACAGTAGGGCCCTTAGGAGCATTGATATGCAAAGTGCTTTTGGGGTACAAGTCCATTGCTCCCTGAAAGTGCCAACACAGTGGTTAAGGTGGTAAAGAAGCCAAAGCCATGATTTTCTTCATTGGTTGGGCATTGAGTATATAAATTGGCAAGTCACACTGCAGCTGTATAAGATTTTAGAGTATTGTGTGCAATTCTGATTGTCATACTATAAGAAGGAGGTGGAGGCTTTAGAGAGGGTGCAAAAGAGATTTACCATTATGTTCAAAAACAAAGTTGCTGGAAAAGCTCAGCAGGTCTGGCAGCATCTGTGGAGGAGAAAAAAGAGTTAACGTTTCGGGTCCGGTGACCCTTCCTTAGAACTCAACCCTTACCATTATGTTGCCTGCATTGGAATGTATTAGTTATAAGGTGAGGTTGAACAAACTTGGATTATTTTTGCTGAAGTGTTGGAGGTTGAGGGGCAATCTGATGGAAGCATATAAGATTATGAGGGGGATGGATAGGGTAGAAAGTAGGAGTCTTTTTCCCAAGATGGAAATGTCAAATATCAGGAGACACAAGTTTAAGGCGAGAGTGGAAGTGTTTAAAGGAGACGTGTCAGGAAACCTTTTATATATAGCAGGTGATAGACGCCTGGAATGTGCTGCCGGGGGAGGTGCTAGAAGTAGACATGACAGCAACATTTAAGAGACACTTAGACAGACATTTTAACAGGTAAGGAATAAAGGGACACGGATTGTGTGCAGGCAGACGGGGTTTTTACAGAATGACATCGTGGCTGGCACAAATATGGTGGGCCAAAGGGCCTGTTCCTGTGCTCTACTGTTCCATGTTCCATACTATCAACAGCGGGTCAAGACGATGGCTTACCAGCTTGGAATGGGCTATAAGTACCAGTCTTTCTAGCAATGCTCACAGGACAAAAGTGAATGAATGTATTAAATGAAAGGAAGAAAACTAGGTATTACTGATGTGGTTGGAGGTTGTTCCTGCTGCAAACAAGATCACATACACATGCACCAACACAGATGCAGGCTGTGAACAAGTATACACACATATGGACAGGTACACGTATGAGCTACATTTGTGCCCCTCCCACCCACAGCTGTTAGTGTAACTATGCTATTTGCACAAAGCATTATGGTGCCCTCCAAATTAAGGAGGAAACTGGAACAAGGCAATACAGTTTAAGATACAGATGGGGCAAAATTTCCCAGAAAGTAATGAAAGCAATAGCATTGAATTAATACATATAAATCTGTTACAGGGGTCAACAGAGTGGATGCAAGAAGGAACTTTCCCCAGGTCTGGGAGGTTCTAGGATCAAGGGGTGACAGTCTCAGAGTAAGGGCTAGGCCACACAGGACTGTAAGGAGTTGGAAGAAAGAGTACAAGAGAAAAGTTATTGGGGGTAGCTGGGAACGTGGAGTAAACTTTGATTTCTATGAGTAATCAAGCAGGCTCAGGAGCTGAATGTCATACCTTTGCCTGCAGTTTAAGAATTTGCACAATACATCAAGCGATACATGGGTAGTGTAGGAAAATGGCATTGAAATAGAAGATCAGCCATAATCGCACAGACAGGCAGGTTAGGCTTGAAGGGCTGAGTGTCCTACTCTTGCTACTATTTCTTATCTAAAGTTGTTTATTCAAGGTTGGGTTAGACAGGATGTTTTTGACAGAAAAGGGAAACAAGGTTTATATGGATGGCAGACAAGAGTCCACAATCCGATAACAAAGTGTGGAGCTGGATGAACACAGCAGGTCAAGCAGCATCTCAGGAGCACAAAAGCTGACATTTCGGGCCTGGACCCTTCATCAGAGAGGGGGATGGGGAGAGGGTTCTGAAATAAATAGGGGGAGAGGGGGAGGCGGACTGCAGATGGATAGAGGAGAAGATAGGTGGAGAGGAGAGGCTAGGTGGGGGAGGTATGGAGGGGATAGGTCAGTCTGGGGAGGACGGACAGGTCAAGGGGGCAGGACGAGGTTAGTAGGTGGAAAATGGAGGCGTGGGTTGAGGTGGGAGGAGGGGATGGGTGAGAGGAAGAACAGGTTAGGCAGGCAGGGACGAGCTGGGCTGGTTTTGGGATGCAGTGGGGGGAGGGGACGAACCAGATCAGCCATGATTTTAATGACATAGGTTCATCCTACTCATAAGTTCTACATTTCTGTGATGGTGAAAGTCTGCGAAATGATTGCTCTCCTGCTTCAGAGGGCATTGAAATTTCCTGGAAATACACTAGTGAATATTCTCATGGCAATGATTTTTGATCAAGGTTTTCTAGCTCAGTGTACACTCTAGCCGTCAGGTGTTTCCATGGAAGAGTGATGTATGTTACACTTCAAACTGTGCATTTGATTTGATCTTATCTTTTACCTTAATATATATATATATATATTTAATGAATATATAACATTGTTGCACCTCATGATTGTTCACCCAGTGTCAAACTGCAGCTGGGTCAAGAAAGAGTCAGGCTGCACCCCTGTGCGACCTGGGTTAGCTTATCGCAGCCAGGGTGTCACTGGGAACACTACACACAATCACAGTGCCCTGGGTTCAAGAAGACGACAAACAGAACCAGTGTGTGTTTGTACTCATGTGCATGCCTGCCAATGTGTGCTCGTCTGTCCATGTGTCTCCTGTGTCTGCCTGCCCAGAAACATGTGTGTACAACAGGATTAGCCTAGCAACACATCAACAAACCTCAGTTGGGTGAAACCATTAAAGAAATATAAAGAAATAAAACAGCTACCTTCAGCACAGCAGGAAAGAGGAGAAAACCTTCAGCATGAAAAACACAAAAAGTTGCACAACAAAATCCATCCAACAGTGCAGTAAACAACTCGCTTTCACCTCCCCCCTCACACTCCACCATATCTAAAGCAGTTACCACTAAGGTCAAGTCACTATGTCTTTTGCAAATTCTGTTCCTGACCCTTCAAACTGTGCTTGAAGATTTTATTCCACTCTTGGATACTGTAGCCAGCCAGCTTGTCTGCACCACACATTATACGCTCTCTATTGTTAAAGCCAGCAGGAGAAGGCTCCTGTGTGGCCACTCTCACACAGACAAAGAAAGGGAAAATGGAGTGGGAGAGCGCACTGGAGAGTTTGATAAATGAATTATAAATATGTCAGACCTCTGTGTACTTCATTCTTCTGCATTTCCCATTATTCTGGTTGCAGGTCAGGATCATAACACTGCGAATGATCATATGCTGTGAATAACTTAAACCAGCCAGATAGGTGGTGATTTAATCCCCACTTTGACCCTGACAGACAACAAAGGCTTGCCAGTTTCTCGTTACCTTTCCAGAGACGCTGGACAGTAGCTAGCTGTGATACTATGTCCACCAAGGTAGTTTTCCTGTCTACGGCACAATATCACTTCTGCCATGTGACTGTGTAAGTGGTGTGTGTTGCAGTGTGCTTTTACATGCATCTTGAGTTGTTGCTGACTTGGTCGCCTCTCACTCTGTAGTAGTACATGAGTTATATCACACTACTACAAAGTGAGAGGCGACCAAGTCAGTAACTTTCTTTCATAAAGTTTCTCAAACATAAAAAGAATTAAGAGTCAGATTGTAAAAGTTCTAGAGATGGAAACTCACATTTTTGCATTTTTATCCAAGTTAAATTATTTTCAAACTCAATACAAAGATGTTTGAGCATTAATTTTCGAAGGAAAAGACTTACATTTGTATTCAGTCTGTGTAACAGTGGCTGTATAAAGCATGATGGAGCTGATTTATATACTAACTGGGCCTCATATTAATCCAAATGCAAAAGTCATTGTGTTTTATCGGTTGTGGTTGGGGTGTAGGGTGTGTGGAAGAGACAAAAGTTTAACTCAATTGTGCTCTCTCACATTGACAGCTTCTCTAAAGCTGTAAGAAGCAGGATTTTTGGCGCAGCAGGTGGGTTTTGGAGGAGAACAATACATACTGCATGTTTGCAGAAAGGGACCACAAAAACAATGTGTCTCTGGAATTTCAAATCTAGGTGGAACAGTTGTTCCTATTAAATAAACAAAGCCCTACATATTTTAATGTTATTTGTTCATGGGAGGTGAACATTACTAGCAAGCCAACATGTCTTGGGCATCCCATCTGTCCTCTAGAAGGGGGTGCTATACCAGAACAAGGGGCAAGTATCCAGAAATCTGAGTCAGCTCAACCAACGGTGATCCCAAGAAGCATTGCTCACAGAAAAGTCAGCGAGCTCAGAAATTAGCTTCCCGAAGCACTTCAGGTAAATTTTAAAATGAAAACAACTAACGGTGGTCGATTTTAGTCAGAAAAAGGTGACAAGGGTTATGTAATAATAAAGTCAGAGAAATTAACTGCAGATTACTGTAACTGAATGGCACAAATCAGGTTGCAGGGCTGAATGTCCTTCTACTGTCCCCATGATCCAACTGACAGTAAGCTACAGGTTGGATTAAAGACAGTAGGTGCTGTGCTATCCAACTGTTTTGGACTCACTTCACTCTGAAAGCCAACAGGAAAAGTGTTCAAAGCTGCAAATGGACACGCAGTAGCTTGGCTGGTTAACAAAGCCCAGTCATGACCTGTGAACCCTTGTTGCTGTTACGCTGACTATGCCAGCTCTTCTGAGGTTCCAGGCAGCACTATGCTTGATGTACAATATTCTGAAGCTTCTAATTAACACCCAGGAGAATTCCAGAATGATCAAATTATACGGTTTTCTTACAGCATACTGTGCAAAATCACAAACACATCCCTCTCCCTCCCTTTTGTGTCCTCTTTCGAACGATGATGAGTCAGCTTGGATGTACCGTACTAATGACATTCTGAGAACTTGCTATATTAGCTGATGTTTTCCATATAGGAAAGTGCCATCAATCCCCATCACCTTCCTGCAATACCCTCCCTCCAGATGCTCACACTGTCCAGCCTGAACAGTGAATGGATATATTCAACTGCAGCAGGCCAGAGTTGCTAAAATCCAATTATAATCTTCACCAGATCAGCTAACTGAGTGACATTTACTTTTGTATAAGAGTACTAAAGTACTCCTCTGTTCAAAGACAATCCCCCACAACGTTTCTTAAAAGCTTTGCTTGCTCATTATAAAACAACTCAACCTGAGTCAATGAGTCAGATCTTGCATTAGAAATAATTATGAGGTTAACAGGTTCCAAAGCTGTGAACGTGTGAATTGAACAAACACTTCTAGCAATCATGGCAGTATCTGTGGAGAGAATTCAGAGTTAACGTTTCGGGTCCAATGACCCTTCTTCAAAATACTTTTCTGGTTTTCTGATTTCTCCCATCCACAGTTATTTTGTTTTTTTTTCTGGCAATCACACATGCGCAGTTAAACAGATAAATGAATAAGCCAGTAAGCAGCTGTACAAGACATTCTGGTCCTCCCAATACTGAGAGAGAATGGTACTTTGGCAAGACACTTAGTATCCAAGCACATGCAGGGGCATACCTCTTCCTTAATGATAGCCACTACACTCACCTCTACCCCTGGTCCCCTTGAAGTTCTGATGTGTTGCTGGTGACTTCCACTGTGAAAACTAATGCAAAGTACCTATTCAGATAATAGGAACTGCAGATGCTGGAGAATCCGAGATAACAAAGTGTGGAGCTGGATGAACACAGCAGACCAAGCAGCATCTCAGGAGCACAAAAGCTGATGTTTCGGGCCTAGTCCCTTCATCAGAAAATGGTCTGGGCCCGAAACGTCAGCTTTTGAGCTCCTAAGATGCTGCTTGGCCTGCTGTGTTCATCCAGCTCCACACTTTGTTATCAAAGTACCTATTCAGTTCCTCCACCATTTCTTTGTTCTCCATTACTACTTCTCCAGCTTTATTTTCCAGCAGTCTAAAGCCTCTGTCTTACCTTTTAGGTATTTAAAAAATACTCAAGCAAACTTCTTTTACATTACTAACTAGCTTACTCTCATATTTCATCTTCTCCCCCATTACTGCTTTTTTTGTTGTCCTCTGCTGGTTTTTAAAGGCTTCCCACTAATCTTGACCACATTGTACACTTTTGCTTTTATTTTTATGCTGTCCCTTTTGATGACCTTTTCCATCTAGAAGGTCAAGGGCAGATTCATGGGAACACCACCCCCTGCAAGTTCCCCTCCAAGCCATTCACCGTCCTGACGTGGAAATATATGAATTGCTCCTTCATTGTTGCTGAGTCAAAATCCTGGAATGCCTTCCCTAAGGGCATTGTGTGTCCCTACACCCAAGGACGACAGCAGTTCATCACCACCTTCTCAAGGGCAATAAATGCTGGCCTAGGCAGCAATGCCCACATCCTGTGAACAAATGAAAAGACATTCCTGGATGAGCATTTATGGGTACCGCTCCTGTAGCCTGACTTTGCAGGGGTCTTGAATTACTTTGCTTCATGAAGCGTGTGCCATTTATGCCTAATACCAATGTAGCACCGATGCAGTGTATTGCACTGTTGGCATTGCCATCCTTTGAGATGAAATGTTAGAACTCTGGTCCAATCTGCCCTCTCAAATGTATGCAATAGCAAACATTCCAAGGACAGAGGAGTTTCATGAGTCCCAGCCAACAACTTGACTTAAAGTCTAGTTTTAAAAAGCAACTTAAAGAAGGAAAGGGGAACTAGAGAGGTGGAGAAGTTTAGTTCAGGCTCAGATATCACAGGCACACCCATCAATACAGTGATTAAAATCAGAGTTGCTTGTGTAGCCAATATTTACCCCGCCATTAACTTCACTAAAATAGATAAACTCGTTGTTAACTCCTTGCAACCTCATCAATTAATTTTTTTTGTTTTCACAGCCCTTTGCATTTATACACAGACCCTGAACCGGAATCTGCAATACTGGGGGCTATTTTGGCTAATATAAAGTAGGAAATATTGGAGCAGTTTCCTTTTATAAATATCCCACAATTTTATATTCTGTTGAAAAAATATGAACAACACATAGAGTGGTGGCTCAAACATTGCCTGTTTTAGATTATTGCTTCATGTCAAAGGTTTAAATCCATTTACGCATTCATTTGCAGAAATCTCAAGTTACTGACATGACAGGATTCTGAATTTGGATTCATCCAGCAATGAGAAAATAGAGTTAACAAAGCCCTCTTCCAAATATCGGGTTCAATAATTTCAAACAGGAATAACCAGCGATTGAAAAGTAGAAGCGTAAATAAGATCTGAATTTACTGGGTCTCCAGGGGCCACTCTGCCAGTGATAAGCTACCCTTGGTCACATGTTGTACACCGCAATTTAAAATACACAAGAAAATATTTTACAAAGCATTGCAAAACTCGAGTTCTATCAAATAAATGGTGCACCACCTACCAACGCACTGTGACACCAAGTCTGCATCACTGATATCACCAATTTGACTTGAAGCCAGAAGTTGGCACCCACTTCACCCACAGTTGCCAGCATGGTACCACTGACCATACTGAGGAGTGCTCGCACTACACTTGCATTTCCTGCACCAGGTGCCGTCCAGTCCCCAGCCCCATTCGAGTTTCACCCACTCCCACTCATATTTTTTAAAACATTGTGCCTACCATATAAAAGAAGTTGAAAAGCTGCAAGAGAGACTAGCAGGCTGGAGAAACAAAAGTGAGCATTAAGTATGCTTCAACTGTGGAATGTTGTCAAAAAGTTAAACTTATCTGAACACATGCAGCATTCACAACACAGCAGATGATCAAAAGACATGAACAGAGATTCATGGGTATGATTGAATTGCTATTACAGAATCTTGGTAGCATGCCAAACAGGGCTGGGAATTGAATTTTCAACAGCATTTAACATCTAGGAGGGACTGACAAGAAAGAACAGGAGGTGGAGCTGCACTGATAATAAGGGATGGGGCCAGTTCATTAGTAAGGGAGGATCTCAGATTGGAACAACAATGTGTAGAATCTGGTTTGGGTGGAACGGCAAAGGGAGCAGACATTGATTGGAGTTATTAATATGCCACCAAACAGTAGTGGTTGTGTAAGGTAAGGTATATTGAAGAGCCAACTAGACAACATACTATTTTAGAATCGGTATTAAGTAATTCAAAAGGGTTACAAAACAACATTGGTGCAAAATAATATTTAGGGATAAGTGATCATAACCTTACACAATTTCACATTATTTTTGAAAACGAGGTACTTTATTCCACAACCTCAGGAAATGAACCAACACGATTAAAGATCTCTCCCACTCTGGTTATACTCCTTTCCACCCCCTTCCATCAGGCCGAACATGAAGAAGTTCGTATGCACAGACAGACAAGTTCAAAAACAGCTTCTTCCTTGCTATTATTTGACTTCTGAACAGACCTGTCAAATTTTAAATTCAATACTGGCCTTGATCTCTGTGCGCTTTCTCTGTAGCCATAACATTGTATTTTTCACTCTGTTCTATTACCCTAATGTGCTTTGTATGGTATGATCTGCCTGAACTGCATGCAAAACAGAACTTTTCACTGTACCTCGGTACGTGTGACAATAATAAATCAAATCAAAAATTCCGAAGCAATGGTTTTAAATTTGAATAAGGGAAATAATTAAAACCCAGGAGATAGGCAATGTACAGACATGGATTAACAACTGGCTAACACAGAAAGCAGGGAGCAAGAATAAATCGGTCACTCTCATATTGAAAGGCAGTGGCTAGTGAGGTATCACATGGGTGAGGACTTGGGCCCCACCTGTTCACAATATAGATCAATAATTTGAAGGTGGGGTCCAAATGCATTATTTCCACATTTGTGGATGATACAAAGCTAAATGGGAAAGTGTGATGTGAAGAAGATGTAAAGCAGCTTCAGGAGGATTCGACAGGCTTAGTGAGTGGGCAAGAACGTGACAGATGGAATATAATGTGGAAAAATGTGAGATCATCGACTTTGGTAAGAGAAACAGATGTGCAGTGTATCTTTTAAATGGCAACAGATTGGAGAGTACAGATGTACAAAAGGACCGAGTGTTCTTATTGATAAATCACGGAACGCTAACAAGAAGGGCAACACGCTACTAGGAAGGCTAATGAAATGTTAGCCTTTACTTTAAGAGGATTCGAACACAGGAGTAGTGAATACTTGCTTTAATTGCAGGAACTTGGTTAGACCTCACCTGGAGCACTGTGTACATTTTGATCTCCTTATCTTTGGAAAGATACTGCCACGGAGGGAGTGCAATGGAGGTTCACCAGACTTGTTCCTGGGTTGGTGGAACTGTCCCATGAAGACAGACTGGGTAAACCGAGCCTATGTTGGCTAGAATTTCAAAGAATGGGAGGTGGTTTCATTGAAACTTACAAAATATTTAAAGGGATAGACAGGGTAGATGTAGGACAGATGTTTCCCCTGGTTGAGAAGTCTAGAAGTAGGGGACAGAATTTAAAACTAAGACAGGTGTAACTTAAGTCTGTGAAATAATTTTATTCAGGGTGTGATGGATATTTAGAATTCTCGACTCTAAAAGTGTGTGGAGATTCAGTGCCTTTCTTTCAGCAGAACCTCATATCTAGAGCACTGTCGTTGACACCAACATGGATAATGAAAACTGGATTCCTCCCCTCTGACTCCAAGCCCCATATTAATACAGAGACTGCAAGAACAGGTCAGAAGCCTCGAATACTGCTAGAAATATATGAGTAACTCACGTCATGACTCCCCCAGACCCTGTCCACCATCTACAAGGCACAAGTCAGGAGTGTGATGAAATATTCCCCATTTGCCTGGATGGGTGCAGTCCCAACAAGACACGAGAAGTTTTACACTATCCAGAACTAAACAGCCCATTTGAATAGCACATCCACAATGTTAAAATACAGTGAAAAGTGTGTACCTTCATCATACATACATGGTACCATTCACAT
This sequence comes from Stegostoma tigrinum, assembly GCF_030684315.1. Taxonomy (NCBI): domain Eukaryota; kingdom Metazoa; phylum Chordata; class Chondrichthyes; order Orectolobiformes; family Stegostomatidae; genus Stegostoma; species Stegostoma tigrinum. The sequence goes on along the minus strand of NC_081363.1, from coordinate 4,429,139 downwards.
TAACTTAGAATAAGTGAAAAAAGGTGACACAACAGGATCCAACTTTCCTTTCCACTGCCGGAGTCCCACTGCGGGCTTTCCTCCCCTCACCAAAATTTATGGCCACTTCCATCTAGAAGGACAGGGGCAGCAGATACAATGGGCACACCACCCCCTGCAGGTCCCCCTCCAAGCCACTCACCGCCCTGGCTTAGAAATATATTGTCATTCCTTTACTATCTCTGTGAGAAGATCCTGGAAGTCCTTCCCTAAGGACATGGCAGATCAACCTAGAGCACATGAACTGCAGCATAGTCACTGGAACAAGGTCAGCCAGGTGGACCTCACAGAATATGAGTTCCCTGACTGGGACTGTTAATCTGGTCCAATCAGGAAGCCCTGGCTGACTGATATAAACAGGAGTGTCAAGGATTCTGTTTATTCTTGGAGCCGGCTCTGTGTTACCGGGGTCAGTGTCATGTGTAAATACAGGGTGATTTGGTGATGGGATACTGGCCTCTGTTGAGTTATTTCACTCGCCACCACTTTCTCAAGTTCGTGTAGTAGCTGACAATAATTACTGACCCAGTCAATGAAACCCACATTCCATGGGAGAATGAAAAAATAACCCTGGCACCGGCCAGGCAACACAGACTTCAGGACTTGCGCATTTGGCTAAACAGAACAGTAACGATCCTGCAAATTATACTGTCTCCTACCACTATAACATTCCTATATCCTCCCCGTTCACTTATCCTCCCTGCAGTCCCCACAATTATCCAAGCAGCTTGCAAGCACCTTGCTACTCGCTGACAATTTCAGGGACAGAGGCTCGACAAATGCAACCTCTGGGTCCCCAAATCTGCCACACCTGCAGTCACAATTTTCTGTTCCTAATCACAGACCAAACTTGAGTTACTTCATCTGACAGGTATGACCATCTCCTGAAGTATTTAATTAATTTCCCTGATGTGGTGCAATGTTCCTGCAGCTCAGAATCCAACTCCGCAACTTGGATTCAAAGTTTCGTAATCTGAAAACATTTACTACAGATTCAGAACAGTCACATTGGAATTGAAATGTTAACCCTTGTTTCTATCTCCGTAGTTGGTGCCAGGCCTGCTGGGTTTTCCCTGAACTTTATTTTTATTTCAGATTTCCAGTATCCATGGTATTTTGCTTTTATTTGGTAAATAGTTAACCGAAACAGAAATAATGGGCATTTGAGTGACAAAGGCTTCATATAGAATTGAACCTCAAGCAGGAGTCAATATCTTCAGGTTAAACACAAGGTCTGAATAGGTTCAGAGGCTACCTAGCTGTTAGTGGTATCGCACTGCTTCACAGTTAGAGGCTTGTCAAACCAGAAAATCAGAACACCAATTGGCCAGCTCTGAGTAGTATAAGTCACCATCTATTTCACTTTAAAAAAGAACTTATATCCCTACAAATAACTTTTTTCAAGCATGAAGGGGGCATGAAACTATTTGTGGTTTCTGGAACCTTGACATCTTTCACAGAGAGCGCGGTCTCTGCCGTTGCACAGACACAGATCCCCAGCCTCTGCTTCAGCCCCAAGCTCGAGACACAGATTGCTTCAGGAGAACCAGGGCAGAGGAACTGGTTATGAAACAGTACATTTATCTGTTGAGACACAGTGAGCTGAGTTATAATATGAGGTGTTGAGCTGCTGGGGCTAATCATCGTCAGCGGGAAAGGAAATGAAAGCACATTGTTCGAAGAAATCTACTGCCATATCAAAACCCTCAACTTCTCTACTCTGAATTCCACCTACAGTTTCATCTGCACTTGACAGCAAATATTCCACCTACACACTACCGACTGCATTGATTGAAGGTCTACAAGTACAGTGTAGAGATAAGTCACACAGATGAAAAGATCTCAAGTTTGACTAGCAGCACAAATGCTATCACAGAATGAGAGAACTGCAACAGAGCAGAAAGAGGCCATTCCATCCATCATGCCTGTGCTGGCTGTCTTGAGACGTCAATGTCATTCTCCATTTCTCTATGTCCGTTCACCACAATCACCTTTGCACACGAACTACATTGGACAGATTTCATTGAAGAAGCAATATTTTGAGACAAAGTCCCCAAGTAGCTTGGGGCATGCTGAGTAGTGAGGAACAGGTGACTTTGGGCCTCCGATTCTCAAAGTGTGCCAACTGGAGGCTTTCATCACCTCATAGCTGCATCTGTTGTAGTCTCATTGATAGAGATTGATTACCTGGAATAATCTATTACTATGAAACGATAAGATCTAGGCCAACTCTTCCACTGAAATACTGAGATAATGTCTTGCACATGAGACGATAATTTGAGAACTGCCTTTGACCCCTCAGCTGGGTTACAAAGCTCCCGTGATGCTTTCTGAAGTTCCTCCGAGTGCTCTGCCCACATCCATCCCTTGATCAACAGCTTCTGCTCATGGAGCTTGCTGTGAAAAAACTGTTTGCTGCATTTCAAAGTAACTGTTTTGTTACGACTCCCTTTGGGCTCAGCAATGAGACTAAAGAATCAAGATGTTTCCATCTTTAGCACATGACAGAAGACAAACTAGACAAACACTGGGTGGAGCTGGAGGAACACAGCAAGCCAGGCAGCATCAGAGGAGCAGGAAAACAGATGTTTCGGGTCGGGACCCTTATGAAGAAAAGTCCCAACCCGAAACATCAGCTTTCCAGCTCCTCTTATGCTGCCTGGCCTGCTGTGTTCCTCCAGGCCCACACCTTGTTATCTCAGACTCCAGCATCAGCAGATCTTACCGCTTCTTGATAAACACTTTTGTTTTGTAATGATACCTATTCCTTCCTCACTTGACAGTGTAGGGCTATCAGACACTGATCAGCAACAGGCAGAGATTTTTTAATATAATCATTCCCGAATGCTGGCAGGGTCAATATTTACTGCCACGTCTCCAGCTTGACCTTGAGCATGTGATTGAAGGCCTTCTTCTTGAGCCACTGTAGTGAAAGTGAAAGAGAGAGTGACCCAGTAATGATAGACAAACGGCTGATCTAGAGTTGGTGCTGTATGGGTGCAGAGGGGGGTGCAGCTGGTGGCGATGCATTTGTGGTCCTTGTCTGCCTAGGTTTACAGTGGCCATGGGTTTGGGATGCACTGTCAACAATAGCGTGGCGCTGTGGATAGCACTCACAGTCACAGGAGACACTAGAGCTGGCTTTCCTGCCCCTCAGTGAATAATCCAGCTGATTACTCGCCCAGGAACAACTAAACCAATGCTAGTGACTTGCCTGCCACAATAATTAGTGCAGGGAGCAAAGCTGAGGCCTTCAAACGGCATAACTCAGTTCCATTGCACACAGTGCACCTCAGAGTGTTAGCATTGATTTGTGTTTTATCACGTCTCTCATCTACATCACAAAGTTACATTCAATGTTTTATCTCGGGGTTAATCTCATAGTACTTTACAGCCGACGAATCACTCTTTGAAAGATTGGGTTAATTTATATCTAACATGCACACACAAAATTCTGCAAACAGCAATTCAGAAAACTGGTCAGTTGCTACAAAATTGAAATATTGCAGACACTGTAGATCTGAAAGATAAACAGAAAATACAGGAAGCACTCCTCAGGCCAGGCAGCACATTACGTGGAGAGAAAAACAGAACTAAAATTTCAAGTCTTTTCATGGTCTTGCATCAGAACAGTAACTAGTTACCAGTGCTGCTGGCTATGGGGCAATTGTCAGCCAAGACATCAGGAGAAATGCCCCACTATTGTTCATCCAGTCTGTGGGATCCTGAACAAGCAGACAGGGACTCAGTCTGGCAGTGTAGCTCTCCCACAACCATGCACTGAACTGTCAGGCTAGATTACAAAGTGTGAAGCTGGATGAACACAGCAGGCCAAGCAGCATTTCAGGAGCTCAGGCTAGATTATTGTGCATGGAGAACTTGACAACAGGATTAATAAGAATAAACTCACAGTTATACAGTAATGCTCACCACCCAGGAGTATCCCCAAAGTGACTCACAGCCAACAGAGTACTTTCTGAAATGCAGCCACTGATGTCATGCAGGAAACACAGCAGTTATTTTGTACCCTGCAAGCTTCCATAAATTAAAATGAATAAGATGAAACATTTTCTTTTAAAAATGATGTTGAGTGAATGATAAATATTAGATAGGGCATGGTGGTGGTGGTGGGGGGTTCCAGTTTGTAGTGGAGGAGGGAGATATTTTTGTCTGCCCAAGAGGATAAGAGGTCCTCCTCAGGTGTGGTATGTCTCTTCGGAAAGATGCTATCTTAGACAGAGCAGCAGTCATTCAGTACTGCACTGGGACACTCAGCCTGGATCACACACTCATCACTGGGATGAGACTCAAAATCACAACCTTTTAACTCAGAGCCACGAGTACTGGCCACTGAGCTGGGCAAGTCAGCTTTCATAATGAAACTTTAACAAGTTAATAAAATCAAGCGAGTCTTTAACAGAATGAGCATTTCTCACCAGTTCAGAGGGTAGAGTATATTTTGTTTGTCAATGTGGCATGAGAAAGCTGAAAAGTAACTATTTGTGCCAACATTTTAAGATGCCTAGCAACTTTAAAATCTCTGTCCTATTGTCCTACAGAAATGCCATAATTTACAATAATAACTTGTCGAGTTGTTCTAAGAAGTGTGTGACTGGACAAAATGACCCAATTCATTTGCTATGCCAAATTACTTCAATATTCAACATACCTCTGTATATTAGAAACCAACTTCAGAGAGATAATTATCATAGACAGAGATAAGGTTTAAACAAATTAGCATCTCAATAAAAGACAAGTACATTCAAATAAGTCTTAGAAGTTGGTGAAGGAAAGGTATGAGAAACTAGCTGCATACGATCCCAGTATATTAATGTCTCCTTTTGCAAAGAATCAGTTTCTTTTCAATTCAGAGTGAAAGCTACAGAATTACAGTTCAGACGAAATATATTTCAAGTGAGAAATTATACTTGGTAATGTTCCAATTTTATTCATAAGGAACAGATTCTCTTGGGTAAAGATTCCTGCAGGTCATCTGTCCACAGACACCTGACTCAAAAGGACATTTACGCATGATTCATGCCGGGCTATTCGACTGCAGCAGCACCAGTGTCGAGGCTGCTCATACTCTCGTCCAACATGCATGCATTCTGTACAGATGTACATTTATATAGAGAGTTTCAGCTATTAGGAGATGCTTCAAATTAATTCACATGGTGATAAACAAGGACCAAACAGAAGACAAAGAGAGCGGGGGATTGGGGAGAAATAGACAGAGATCAGAAGGCAGTAGCAACAGGACGGTCATTCTTTGAGGGGCTTCAAAGCAAGGTATGAGGTGCAGATGTTGAAAGAGGGAGTGCCAGTGGACAGATGATGAGCAGAGGACACATGAAAAAGCAACTGACTGCAAAATGCTAAGTGGTTGATTGTTCCTGTTCCTGAGCTAACTCAGCCCAGACTTGGCATTATAGTGCTGCACTGGTTCATTAATGCCCCTTCGAGAACAAACATGCTCTCCTAATGGGATCTCGTCTATACGTGATATCTGGTCCACAGAAAGCATTGGCTCATAATTGCCCTTTGACGTACAAAGAAATCCACGTTCTCCAGGGCAATTAAGTATGGGCAATAAAAGCTGACCTTCCCAGGGATGCCAATATCCCTGGACTGACCTATCTCCTCCCTACCTCTCCATCCACACTCACCTTTACGAGCTCCATCCCTGCGTGTTTGACCGGTCTGAATCCTCTCCACCTATCTTCTTCTCTATCCATCTTCTATCCGCCTCTCCCTCTCTCCCTATTTATTTCAGAACCCTCTTCCCATCCCCCTCTCTGATGAAGAGTCTAGGCCCAAAACATCAGCTTTCCTGCTCCTAAGATGCTGCTTGGCCTGCTGTATTCATCCAGCTCCGCACCTTGTTATCCCAAATAATCAATTCAACTCGAAATATAATATTCCAGAAAGAGGTCAATGATAGAGTGAAATTAAGTAATGAAACTACTTGCTCGACAAAAACAGACATGGAATGCAAAGAAAGTTGATATATAAAGAACAGCTACTAGGCTCAACCAGTCTACCTTGCACATTATTCTCTACAGTCCCTAAGCTTAATCCGCTGCCTACCCTGTTCCTGAAACCCTTGAATTACGTCCCAAACCGTTCTTTCCGCTGGTCAGTCAGGTCTGCACTGGGTGACTCAGATTTTTTTTCATCATTTCAGGATGTTCCAAATCACTTTGCCGCTGTTTTGAAAGTGTCACCACAGTGAAAGCCTGTTTGCACACAATAAACCCCACAAACAGGAACTGGTCTGTTACCAGAAATCCGTTTGTGCCATCTTAATTAAGGGATAAACATTAGCTACGTCACACTGACTAATCGTTTTCACAATAAATGCATGGAATATTTTATGGGAAGACGGGCCTCAATTTAACTCATTTGAAGGATAATTCCTCCTGCAATGCGGCTCTCCCTCGGAACTGCACAATGAAGGTGACATCTTTGGACCCGTATCTGAGCAAAACATGGTCAGCCTTAGTAGAGGATTGGCAGAATAAAGCAAGTCTGCCTGAAGGTGTGCATTGGGATCACTGCATAACCAGAAACAAATTAGGCCAGAGATATCCTATAAGACTAGTTAACCTAGTTCTGAATATCCAAGAGATTTACCTGCTTCTCTAGTATCTATGGCAACTAATTTATTTATAGAGGACTAATCATAGGGCATTATACGCAGCATTTATTCTCAGATTGAAACAGGAAACAAAAGCAGTCCAGCGACATCTCTCTATCTGTAGTCTGTAAGGATTTTTTCCATAATCTTCCTTCCACATGGATGATCTCGAGATATTCTATTTGTATTCAGTCAGGTTAAACCTGATATATTCTAGCACCAATTCAACACGACCATTTCAGACATGTATGGAAATTGCTGGAAAGGTTCAGCAGTTCTGGCAGCATCTATTGAGAGAAATCAGAGTCAACGTTTCAGGTTCAGTGACCCTTTCTCAGAACCCACTCACCCTGAAATGTTAACTTTGATCTCTCTCTGCAGATGCTGCCAGACCTGCTGAGTTTGTCCAGCAATTTCTAATTTTGTCTCTGATTTACAGTATCAGCAGTTCTTTTGGTTTTCATTGCAGACATATGATGTTGCACCGATACAGTGTTACAGTCAACCTTTGCCTGGATTCAATGTTCAATTCAACTCATTGTTTTTTTTTAAAGTTTCATTTCTTGAACTTGTATAGAATATTCAGACGGAGCATTATATTCAGTTCTGCCTGCCACATTTAGGAATCATGTGAAGGCACTGGGGAGAGCGCAGAAAAGATTCATGAGAATGGTTCCAGGAATTAGGAACTTCAGTTCTGTCATGAGATTGGAGAAGTCTTCCTTGGAAACATGAAGCCTTGAGGGGAGATAAAGATGTGCAAAATCATGAGGGACCTAGACAGGGTAGCTGGGGAGAACTCTGTTCCCATTGGTGGAAGGGTTGAGAAACAGAGGACACATTTGAGCTAATTGGTAAAAGAAGTGATGGTAACATGGAAGAACAGGTATTTAAGGAATAAAAGAATGACAAAAGTAAGATTAGGCCCAATCAAGGATAGTAGTGGTAAGTTGTGTGTGGAGTCAGATGAGATAGGGGAAGCGCTAAATGAATATTTTTCAACAGTATTCACTCTGGAAAATGACAATGTTGTCGAGGAGGATACTGAGATACAGGCTACTAGACTAGGTGGGATTGAGGTTCACGAGCAAGAGGTATTAGTAATCCTTCAGAGGGTGAAGATAGATAAGTCCCCTGGGCCGGATGGGATTTATCCTCGGATCCTCTGGGAAGCCAGGGAGGATATTGCCGAGTCTTTGGCATTGATCTTTAACTCGTCATTGTCGACAGGAATAGTGCCAGACGACTGGAGGATAGCAAATGTGGTTCCCCTGTTCAAGAAGGGGAGTAGAGACAACCCTGGTAATTATAGACCAGTGAGCCTTACCTCAGTTGTTGGTAAAGTGTTGGAAAATGTTATAAGGGATAGGATTTATAATCATCTGGAAGAGAATAAATTGATTAGGGAGAGTCAGCACAGTTTTGTGAGGGGAAGGTCGTGCCTCACAAACCTTATTGAGTTCTTTGACAAGGTGACCAAACAGGTAGATGAGAGTAAACCGGTTGATGTGGTGTATATGGATTTCAGCAAGGCGTTCGATAAGGTTCCCCACAATAGGCTATTGTACAAAATGCGGAGGAATGGAATTGTGGGAGATATAGCAGTTTGGATCGGAAATTGGCTTGCTGAAAGAAGACAGAGGGTGGTAGTTGATGGGAAATGTTCATCCTGGAGACCAGTTACTAGTGGTGTACCGCAAGGGTCGGTGTTGGGTCCACTGCTGTTTGTCATTTTTATAAATGGCCTGGATGAGGGCGTAGAAGGATGGGTTAGTAAATTTGCAGACGACACTAAGGTCGGTGGAGTTGTGGATAGTGATGAAGGATGCTGTAGGTTGAGGAGAGACATAGATAAGCTGCACAGCTGGGCTGAGAGGTGGCAAATGGAGTTTAATGCAGACAAGTGTGAGGTGATGCACTTTGGTAGGAGTAACCGGAAGGCAAAGTACAGGGCTAATGGTAAGATTCTTGGTAGTGTAGATGAGCAGAGAGATCTCGGTGTCTATGTACACAGATCCTTGAAAGTTGCCAACCAGGTTGACAGGGCTGTTAAGAAGGCATACAGTGTTTTAGCTTTTATTAATAGAGGGATCGAGTTCCGGAACCAAGAGGTTATGGTGAAGCTGTACAAAACTCTGGTGCTGCCGCACTTGGAGTATTGTGTACAGTTCTGGTCACCGCATTGTAAGAAGGATGTGGAAGCTTTGGAAAGGGTGCAGAGGAGATTTACTAGGATGTTGCCTGGTATGGAGGGAAGGTCTTACGAGGAAAGGCTGAGGGACTTGAGGCTGTTTTCATTAGAGACAAGAAGGTTGACAGGTGACTTAATTGAAACATATAAAATAATCAGAGAGTTAGATAGGGTGGATAGGGAGAGACTTTTTCCTAGGATGATGACGGCGAGCACAAGGGGGCATAGCTTTAAATTGAGGGGTGAAAGATATAGGACAGATGTCAGAGGTAGTTTCTTTACTCAGAGAGTAGTAAGGGAATGGAACGCTTTGCCTGCAACGGTAGTAGATTCGCCAACTTTGGGACATTTAAGGCGTCATTGGACAAACATATGGACGTACATGCAATAGTGTAGGTTAGATGGGCTTGAGATCGGTATGACAGGTCGGCACAACATCGAGGGCCGAAGGGCCTGTACTGTGCTGTAATGTTCTATGTTCTATTAACAATTTCACACAGCGAACAGTCAGAAGCTGTAGAGCACTGCCTGAGAGTTTGGAGGCAAGCACCATCAGGTTATTTAGAAAGGAAATGGATTATCAGAGAGAGAAAAACGTGTAGGGATACGGAGAGAAAACCATGGTTGTAGCAGCAAGTAAATTGTTTCTTGGAAGGCTGGCACCGGCTCGATAGGCTGAACAGTCTCTCCATCTGTGTTGTAACCATTCTGTGATTCTGAAGTTACACGATTAGCCTCATAATCCTGATACATGAACAGAATTGGTTGGGTTGTAGATGGCTTAGTAACCATTAGGTATTATACACAATATGTGGACAGTATCACGGGTACATACACATTCAGCCAGACACACAAGTATGGAATCACCACACATGACCAAAGTTGCCATCTCCCTCAAAGTTGCCACCCAGGTGGATAAGGTTGTTAAGAAAGCATATGGTGTTTTGGCTTTCATTAACAGGGGGATCGAGTTTAAGAGCCGCGAGGTTATGCTGCAGCTCTACAAAACCCTGGTGAGACCACACTTGGAATATTGTGTCCAGTCCTGGTCGCCCTATTATAGGAAAGATGTGGAGGCTTTGGAGAGGGTGCAAAGGAGGTTTACCAGGATGCTGCCTGGACTGGAGGGCTTGTCTTACGAGGAGAGGTTGACTGAGCTCGGACTTTTCTCTCCAGAGAGAAGGAGGAAGAGATGCGACCTGATCGAGGTGTACAAGGTAATGAGGGGCATGGATAGAGTCGATAGCCAGAGACTCTTCCCCAGGGCAGGATTGACTGCCACGAGGAGTCATAGTTTTAAGGTGTTAGGAGGAAGGTATAGAGGAGACGTCAGAGGGAGGTTCTTCACCCAGAGAGTTGTGAGCGCATGGAATAGTTTACCAGTGGTAGTCATGGAAGCGGAGTCATTAGTGACATGTAAGCGACTGCTAGACATGCACATGGAGAGCAGTGAATTGAGGGGAATGTAGGTTAGGTTATTTTATTTTTGGATTAGGATTATTCCACGGCACAACATCGTGGGCCGAATGGCCTATACTGTGCTGTACTTTTCTATGACCAACATCGCATGGGTATAAACACAAAAACTGATTCACCGAATTGCACAGAATATGTACACATGGACACACACTCATATAAATAAACTGGATACAGGCATTGATTGGGACTAACTAAATTCTCTTTCTTCCGACTGAAAAGCTTTTAGGCTACCCGTAATGCATCAATTCTTTCTCTGCCTGTACTAGCTGATTTAGCCAGACAAATGACAATGTCGAGAACCTGCATAGTTGCAGCTCAGCATGTGCCCTGTAATCCTATGGGTCAGACACTTCACTAATACAATAATAGTACAGCAGAGATGACCAAGGTAGTGTGACAATATGTATTAATGTTCAACTTTACAAGGTGTTTCTGGTCAACCAGAACAAATATTGGAAAATAAGTATTTTTAGAGTGAAGGTTTTGTCAGATTAGCTTTTTCTGACAGAGCTGCAGTGAAGAGGTAGGGACATGGGATGGGATCAGGTATGGAGTCTATGTCGGAGTGAAAGAAGAGAAGCATGCTCAATCCAAGATCCCACTCATAATCCCAAACTGTTTGCTGAAAATAAATGTGCACATGACAGGTGAGGACTGATTCCATCTCTGCTGTGATGGCCTACACAGTTCAAAAGCCTGCAATATTCATCGAACAAATTTGAACAAGGATACATGTCAGAGCAGAATTATCTATGTCTTTCAGGGCAGGATGAGGGGGAAAGACAACAATAAAAATGAAACTCCATGGTCAGGCCGAGCTGCAGCCAAACAGCCCTTCGCAAAGCAGAGTACTTGCAACATCCCACCAGAATATATTAAATATTCATGTAAACCAATGCACTAATGGCTGGCATTCAGTCATCTGTCATTTAATTCTGATCGGAGTAAGCAGCTGAGAGTGAAACACAGGCCTGAACTGAGACAGGTTTGGGGCTGGATGGGGAGAGGAAAGAATCAGATTTCATGCTAATATTAACACTGACAGCTATCAGAGCTGGACAGCAACCTTTGACACTCTTATTTTTAGCACTGCTTGCAAGGACTCGTTGACCTAATTTGTCTCCGATGAAGATTAGCTGACTACACACCTCATCTGTGCTTTTTGCTGATGGCTTTTTACAGCATGATTATTATTACACAGCTATTCCTGGAGCACACAGACATGTACCAATTGAAGTGAGGTCATTCCCAAAGTCAAGGATGAGCAGATTAAGCAGCTGACATCAATTCCAGGATGATCTGCAATGATGCTTAATTATCTCAAAAGTAAATCAAATGCTGAACCTTTAGAGAATAAGAAAGAGGAGTAGGCCATTCAGAGGTAATGGGAACTGCAGATGCTGGAGAATCTGAGATAACAAAGTGTGGAGCTGGATGAACACAGCAGAATTTGATGAAGGGTCTACGCATGAAACGTCAGCTTTTGTGCTCCTACGATGCTGCTTGGCCTGCTGTGTTCATCCAGCCTCACACTTTGTTATCTAGGCCATTCAGCCCTTTGAGCATATTCTGCCAATCAATAAGATGGTGGTTTATCAGATTAGGGCTTCATATTCACTTCCTGCACATCCCTCGCAACCTTCAATTTCCTTGTTGATCTAAAATTGAGCTAACTGTGCCTTCAATATATTTACTAACCCAGCACCAGCTCTCTTATCCTTTGAGGCAGGGGTTCCAGGCTTGGAAGGTGCTGTTGGAGAAACTTCGGTGAGTTGCTGCAGTGCATCTTGTACACAGTTTGCACTTTTGCTACTGCGTGTTGGTGATGACGGGAGTGAATGTCGAACGTGGTGACAGGGCTGCTAACCAAGAAGGCTGCTTTGTCCTGGATAACGCTGAGCTTCTCGAGCTGGCTGGGTAAGGACTCAGACTGCTCCGGTACCTAAACAGATGCAAATGGTGCTTTTTGTTTCGAAACTCCAATAAGTATAGGGTCAACCTGCCCAATCTGCCTGTTCAAGGCCAGCCCTTCACTCCAGGAATTAGCCTAATGAACCTTACCTGAATTGTCTTCAATGCGCGTGCATCCCTCTTTAAGACAGAGGACCCAAACAATACTCAGTATATAATTAAGAGGGTAAGTCAGGGACTGGTATAAGATGGCTTTAACTTTGTCAATAGATTACAGCAGTCATTGAAGGCAGAGTAAGGCAAAGGTGCTTCATCACTTTGGAAGGATAAAAATGAGTTCAGTAACTGACACTGTGATCAATCCCAGTTGTTCAGCTTCGAAGAAAGAAATTAAACTTTGAATCATGAGTAGAAAGTTGAAATTATGATGATTTAAATGGATAAAATATAGTTTTCCACTCCGTGTGACCTAATTACTTTCCAGAACTAGGAGGTACTATTTAAAAATAAGAGGTCAGTGACTTAAATGGAAGGAGAAATTTGTCAGAAGGGAAACATCTAAAAGGGACCTAAGGGGCAACTTCTTCACACAATGGGTCGTACGTGTATGGTATAAGCTGCCAGAGGAAGTGGTAGAGTCTGGTACAATTACCGTAAGACCATAAGACATAGGAGTGGAAGTAAGGCCATTTGGCCCATTGAGTCCACTCCGCCATTTAATCATGGCTGATGGGCATTTCAACTCCACTTCCCTGCACTCTCCCTGTAGCCCTTAATTCTGTGCGAGATCAAGAAATTATCAATCTCTGCCCTGAAGACATTTAACGTCCCGACCTCCACTGCGCTCCGTGGCAATGAATTCCACAAGCCCACCAAAGAAATGTTTCCTCATTTCCGTTCTAAATTGATCCCCTCTAATTGTAAGGCTGTGCGCACGGGTCCTAGTCTCCCCACCTAACGGAAACAACTTCCCCGCGTCCACCCTTTCTAAGCCATGCATTATCTTGTAAGTTTCTATTAGATCTCCCCTCAACCTTCTAAACTCTAATGAATACAATCCCAGGATCTTCAGCCGTTCATCGTATGTTAGGCCTACCATCCCAGGATCATCCGTGTGAAAAATTACAACATTTAAAAGGCTTCTGGATAGGTGTAGGAACAGTTGAGAGAGAAATGGGCCAAAGGCAGCTAATGGGGCCAGGTCAGATTTGGGTATCTGGTTGGTGCTGTGCTGAAGGGTCTGTTTCCAAGCTGTATAACTCTTTAAAACACTGTCGCAGGGAGCCTTTACAGTCAAGACATGAATGGGAATCTCTTTGTCACTTAATCAGGGCAGGGGATTGAACGTGGTTCTGTATTCTGAAGGCCACAGGAGGACACTTCATACAAACACAGGGATTAGCTACAAAAGTAGGCCAATCAGAGTTTCAAACCTGCTCTGCTATTCAATAAGATTTTGGCTGATCTGTTTATGTTCCAATTTCCATATTCCCATCAATCCATGATAACACTGGATTCTGTTGTCTAACAAATACTATCTACGCCATTAAAATATTCAACCACCCCTGCAGTTACAATTTCTCTTCCACTGAAGCTCAGTTTTGTTCAAGGATTAGAATTTTTAAACAATCTATGCAAATTTTCAAATCTGCCAACTCAGACAGATTGCCAGCTTGCTGTGTCACCTTGGAAAGAAACAAATGAGGAACCAGTCAGTTACATACAAAAAGAGTTAATTAAAAACAACAGAAAAAATTCAAACTATGTATCAGCGTCCTAAACACTCTGAGGAATACAATAGTTGTCGTGTTACTTCTTCCTTTGAATACTCCCACATTGCTCTGCATTCCAGGGCTTTCCGAGCCTAGCTTAATTATAGATATGGTGTGTGCTGGTGCTCTAAGTAGCCCTAGAGAGTTATAGCCAAAGACTGAACATGCCCATTTAATGGCATGAGCTGGTACTTGCAGTTTAGATGTCAGTCTAGTGGGGAGGCGATGGCCTAGCAGTATTATCACTGGACTGTCAATCCAGAGACCCAGGGAATGTCCTGGGGGCCTGGGTTTGAATCCTGCCACGGCAGATGGTGGAATTTAAATTCAATAAATATGTGGAATTAAGAATTTAACGATAACCATGAATCCATTGTCGATTGTCGGAAAAACTCATCTGGTTTACTAATGTCCCCTAGGAAAGGAAACTGCCATCCTTACCTGGTCTGGCCTACAGCCAACTCCAGACCCACAACAATGCGGTTGACTCCTAACTGCCCTCTGGGCGATTAGGGATGGGCATTAAATGCTGCCTGGCCAGTGACACCCTCATCCCGTGAAGGAATAAAGGGAAAAAAAAAGTCAACAGGGGAGCAGATGATTGCTAGCAAATAGTTAGGGTGGCAGAGTGGGGAGGTGAATGAGGTGGCAGGGGTAGGACGTAGTCATTCTTGGAGGGTGGTCAGATGGGTCTGGGTGGAGGTGAGTATGTCAGTATTCAGTGTGTCATTTATGTAGTGAGGTAGGAGTTAGACTTGGCTTTAATTGTTTCATATTTCTGGGCTAACTGAAACAAGTTGCCTGTTTCTAAGACTGGGAATCCATTAGTTTGTGGATGGGAGAAGGAGCTCTAATCTCACATGATAGTTGACACAAACGTGCTCTCTAAGCTAATCAGTGTGTCGATGCCATTCTCAGCACTGACTTTCAGTTTTCAGAAGGTGCTGCCACACACCAACCTCGGGGGTCCTCTCGGAGGAAAAATTAATTAGAAGGACTACTGGTTGACACATCTGCCTTCATGTAGCTCATAACATCCAGCTACCACTCTGCCTATTCCAGACCTGGGGCCAGTTTAACTTTCGAGTCAGTATCAGGCTCTTCTTTTCACAAGATTGTGGGACTACTTTTCTCCTTCGCGGGAACTTCATCATAGGACAGGCAATCATGCCAACCTCATGTTGAAATCACTCTTACTGGGTCCGCACTGATCTGAACCCCATTCCCCTCCTCACCTTCAGTGCCACTAACTTCCAAACATTTCAGTTAGTTATCAACTATTCTCCTGGAATCAGACAATTTTGTTTTCCACCAGAACATACGGAATGATAGGTGGTGACACTGACTTGACACTGACCCTACCTCAGCACCGGGACTCCCAAATGCCGACAACACCTTATTAGCTTATATGAATTAACTGCTGAAAACTCCATATTGAAGTAGAGATAGTAAGAACTGCCTTTGCTGGAGTCAGAAGAAGGGTCCTGACCCGAAATGTCAGCTTTCCTGCTCCTCTGATGCTGCCTGGCCTGCTGTGTTCCTCCAGGTCCCACACTGTGTTATCTCTGCATATTGAGGCAGACTCCTTCCTTGTGTGCACAGCTAGGTGTAATGTAACATTATTGTAGAATCATTCAGCACAGAAGACCATTGTGTATGTATCATCTCTCTGAAAGTGCTGTCCAACGTGTCACATTCCATCCGTCTCTTCCTCATAAACATAAACATCAGGAAAATGCAGTGTGTCTATTGGCCAAGGCATCAGGAATCCCAGTTCCCATCTACCTAATGTAAGGCGAAATAAATTAGCGCTTACTGTAATGAAACATTTAACACTGAATGAAGCCAAGTGCCCACACTACTCTGCATGAGATAGTAACTGTACCTCTTGCCCAGGTTGTTGACAGGTGTAGCGAGGCTGCGGGAGTTTGCAGCTGACTTTCGGTGGGCTGGCCCCTTCTTACTGCGGCTATTACTACCGCTACGGTTACTGCTGTCACTTTCCTCCTGGGTTGGTGTGCTGCTCCCCTTGCTGTTGAGATCCCTCAGCACGTCGTAATTTATCTTGCTTGAGATCTTCTTCTGCTCTAGCATCTTCTCTATGGCTTCCCCTGCTGTGCTGGCTCGGATTGGCTCGCGTTTCTTAGACGATTTTCTCGGCTTTGGAAAAAAGCGGAGATTTATTGACGTTAAGTCCCTGGTCCAAGTGAGTCAAAGGTAAGGTTTGTCATGCAGGCAACCAACAGCAGCACTCTTTGTGTATGTATTGTGTCTGAAATGCAATAAAACATTCCAAGAGGGAAATAAAACAAAATGCGCTACTGAGTCACCTAAACGTACCTTAGATCAGATTTGAAGAGACTCAATCAACTAGAGTTTTAAACAGCATTTCTAAGTGGGGTGGGGACAGGGAGAGTAAGGTAGAAAGATTTAAGAAAAAAAAACTAAAGAACTGAAATTATAGTTAACAATTAATACCAGGGAAGATGAAAAGGCCAGAATGACAGGAGCACAGACATTTCGGAGAGCTGTGGGGATGGAGGAGATGAGAGAGTGAGAGAAGTTTTCAGGATCCCAGAGAATCTAAGGAAAACTAGGCAAGAGCAATTTCAAAACACGGTGAGAATAAAGAGAGCAAAAACAGGAATTGCTGGAGAAACTCAAGACATCTGGCAGCACCTGTGGAGAGAAGGCAGAGTTAACACTTTGGGTACAATGACCCTGGGGATTTTTGTTTCAGATTTATGCATCTATTGAGTGTGCTCTGCCATTCAATGAGATTATGGTTGATCTGGTAATTGTCAACTCCACTTTCCTGCATTATTCCCATACTCCTAGATTTACTAACTGGTTAGAAGTCTGTCCATCACATCCCCAAATATGATTTATGACCCACCCTCTACAGCCCTCTGCAGTGAAGAATACCACAGGCTCACTCCCTTCTGAGTGAAGAAATTCCTCCTCATCTTGGTCTGAAATGTGATACCCCTTATTATGAGATGATGCCCTCTTCTCCTAGCCTCTTCAACAAGGGAAACAATCTATCCACATCTACAATCAAATTTCCTAAGAATCTGTACGTTTCAATAAGGTAGCCATGATGTGGAGGTGCTGGAGTTGGAATGGAGTGGACAAAATCAGAAATCACACAACGCCAGGTTATATTCCAACAGAGATAACGAGGTATAGAGCTGGATTAACACTGCAGGCCACGCAGCATCATAGGAGTAGGAAAGCTGACATTTTAGGTCGGGACCCTTCTTCTGACTCCAGCATAGGCAGTTCTTACTATCTCTGCTTCAATATGCAGTTTTGAGCAGTTAATTCATATAAGCTAACAAGGTGATGTCAGTATTTGGGAGCCTAGACCCTTCTAGATCCCGAACGTCAGGTTTCCTGCTCCTCTGATGCTGCTTGGCCTGCTGGGTTCATCCAGCTCCACATCTTGTTATCTCAGATTCTCCAGCATCTGCAGTTCCTACTATCTCTGAAACAATTATATTCCAACAGGTTTATTTGAAAGCTCAAACTATAATCTGCAGTCTTGTGGTTTCTGACCTTGTTTCGATAAGGGTACCCATTACTGTTTAAAACTCTAATGAGTACAGGTATAAACTACACAACTTTTCCTCAAAAAGAAAAACCACTCTACACCTGGAGTCTACTTAATGAATCTTCTTTGGGCAATGTCAGTATATCTTCCCGTACAGAAGGAGAGCAAAACTGTTCAAAGTACTCCAGCTGTGATCTTGTTAGCATCTTGTATAGTTTTAGCAAGTCCTCCCTACTTTTCTGCCTCACAGCACCAGGGATCTGGGTTCAATTCCAGCTTTGTGTGACTGTCAATGTGGAGTTTGCATGTTCTCTCCATTTCGGAGGTGGTTTCTCTGGGTGTCCCGGTTTCTTCCCACAGCCCAAAGATGTGCAGGTCAGGCGGATTGATCATGCTTAGAAAAATATCCATAATGATATCCATAGTGTCCAGGGATGTGCAGGTTATGTGGGTTAGCCATGGTAAAATTCCTATGTGAAGTTATGGAAATGGGATGGGGGTTGGATCTGGGTGGGATGCTCTTCAGGGGCCCAAAGCAGACTCGATTGATTGAATGGCTTCTTTCAACACTGCAGAGATTCTACAATTCTAACTCCCAAATCACTTTTGGCAATCTTTCTCCACTCAAATAATATTCAGTCTCTCTATTTTTTCTTAAAATGCAATAACCTTACATTCTTCCATATTATAGCTTGCCTGCCGAGTTTTTGCCCAATCATTCCACGTAATTTTAGCCCTCAGTAGACTCTTTTTGTCATTGCCCATCTATTTTTGTGTTATTCCCAAACCTAACAACAGTACATTCACTTTCCTCATCCAAGTCGTTAATATATACATTGTAAATAACTGTGACCCCAACACTGATGTCTGTGGCACTCCACTAGCTAAAGGCTGCCATTCTGAAAATGAGCACCCCTTCCCGACTCTGCCTTCTATTACTCAGTCAATTATCCATTCTAATGTACCACACCCCAACACCATGAAATCTTACCTTAGTAAGAAACATAACATAAGGTACCTTGTCTAAATACACTACACCTATTGGTTTCCTCCATCTATTTTCCTTAGGGAGTTATACTAAAAGTGCCAGATGTGATTTCCCCTTCACACACTGACTCTGCCTTGATCATATTATGTATTTCTACACGTGCTGTTATTACATCATTTTTCAAAGGCTTGAACATTTTCTAAATGATAAATGTTAAACTAACTGTTTAAAGCAGTCCAAGCAGCATCTCAGGAGCACAAAAGCTGACGTTTCGGACCGAGACCCTTCATCAGAGAGGGGGATGGGGGGAGGGAGCTGGAATAAATAGGGAGAGAGGGGGAGGCGGACCGAAGATGGAGAGTAAAGAAGATAGGTGGAGAGGGTGTAGGTGGGGAGGTAGGGAGGGGATAGGTCAGTCCAGGGAAGACGGACAGGTCAAGGAGGTGGGATGAGGTTAGTAGGTAGCTGGGGGTGCGGCTTGGGGTGGGAGGAAGGGATGGGTGAGAGGAAGAAGCGGTTAGGGAGGCAGAGACAGGTTGGACTGGTTTTGGGATGCAGTGGGTGGGGGGGAAGAGCTGGGCTGGTTGTGTGGTGCAGTGGGGGGAGGGGATGAACTGGGCTGGTTTAGGGATGCAGTAGGGGAAGGGGAGATTTTGAAACTGGTGAAGTCCACATTGATACCATATGGCTGCAGGGTTCCCAGGCGGAATATGAGTTGCTGTTCCTGCAACCTTCGGGTGGCATCATTGTGGCAGTGCAGGAGGCCCATGATGGACATGTCATCAAGAGAATGGGAGGGGGAGTGGAAATGGTTTGCGACTGGGAGGTGCAGTTGTTTGTGATCGCAACAAACAACTGCACCTCCCAGTCGCAAACCATTTCCACTCCCCTTCCCATTCTCTTGATGACATGTCCATCATGGGCCTCCTGCACTGCCACAATGATGCCACCCGAAGGTTGCAGGAACAGCAACTCATATTCCGCCTGGGAACCCTGCAGCCATATGGTATCAATGTGGACTTCACCAGTTTCAAAATCTCCCCTTCCCCCACTGCATCCCTAAACCAGCCCAGTTCATCCCCTCCCCCCACTGCACCACACAACCAGCCCAGCTCTTCCCCCCCACCCACTGCATCCCAAAACCAGTCCAACCTGTCTCTGCCTCCCTAACCGCTTCTTCCTCTCACCCATCCCTTCCTCCCACCCCAAGCCGCACCCCCAGCTACCCACTAACCTCATCCCACCTCCTTGACCTGTCCGTCTTCCCTGGACTGACCTATCCCCTCCCTACCTCCCCACCTACACCCTCTCCACCTATCTTCTTTACTCTCCATCTTCGGTCCGCCTCCCCCTCTCTCCCTATTTATTCCAGTTCCCTCCCCCCATCCCCCTCTCTGATGAAGGGTCTAGGCCCGAAACGTCAGCTTTTGTGCTCCTGAGATGCTGCTTGGCCTGCTGTGTTCATCCAGCCTCACATTTTATTATCTTGGAATCTCCAGCATCTGCAGTTCCCATTATCTCTGTTTAAAGCAGTCTGCAGTTTTTTTGTCCCCTTCCATGTTTGAATAACGGTGCTTTGGCAATTTTCCAGAATCTAAGATTTCCAGTGCACCCACTATCTCTGCAGCTACTTCCTTAAGGATAAGCATATGGATAACGATGGGACAGTGTAGGGGGAGGGGTTTAGATTAGTTCACAGGTCGGCGCAACATCGAGGGACGAAGGGCCTGTTCCACGCTGTATTGTTCTATTCTATTTTAAATATAAATATAAATAAAAATCAAGCCATGGTATGGCTTACAAAGTAGATGGTAAGGTCCTGAGGAGTGCTGTGGAACAGAGGGGCCTAGGAGTACAAGTAAATAGTTCGTTGAAAGCAGCGTCACAGGTGGACAGGGTAGTGCTTGCTGGCCTTCATTGGTCCTGGCACTGAGTATAGGAGTTGGGATGTTATGTTACATAAAAACTGAAAGAACTGCAGATGCTGTAAATCAGGAACAAAACAGAAGTTGCTGGAAAGGCTCAGCAGGTCTGGCAGCATCTGTGAAGAAACAATCAGAGTTAATGTTTCAGGTCCAGGCACCCTTCCTCAGAACGTTATATTATAGTTGTATAAATCATTGGTGAGGCAGCATTTGGAGGATGTGTACAGTTTTGGTCACCATATCTTCGGAAGGACATAGTTAAACTGGAAAGTGTGCAAAGAAGATTTACGAGGATGCTGCCAGGATGAGCAGGCCTGAGTTATAGGGAGAGGTTGGCTAAAAATTGGCAGGTAATGTTGCAGCTTTACAGAACCTTGGTTAGGCCGCATTTGGAATGTTGTGTTCAATGCTGGTTGCCACACCACCAGAAAGATGTGGTGGCTTTGCAGAGGGTACAGAAAAGATTTACCAGGATGTTGCCTGGTATGGAGGGAATTAGCTATGGGGAGAGGTTGGAGAAACCTGGGTTGTTCTCACTGAAACGGTGAAGGTTGAGGGGGGCGACCTGATAGAGGCCCAGGAGATTATGAAGGGCATGGACAGAGTGGACCATCAGAAGCCTTTTCCCAGGGTGGAAGAGTCAGTTACAAGGGATCATGGGTTTAAAGTGTGAGGGGCAAGGTTTAAAGGTGATGTGCGAGGCAAGGTTTTTACATGGAGGGTGGTCGGTGCCTGGAACTCGCTGCCGGGGGAGGTGGTGGAAGCAGATATGATAGTGACTTTTAAGGGGCATCTTGACAAATACATGAACAGAATAGAAATAGAGGGATACGGTCCCCGGAAATGTATCGGGTTTTCGTTGTGATGGGCAGCGCGTCGGTGTAGGCTTGGGGGGGTCCAAAGGGCCTGTTCCTGTGCTGTAATTTTCTTTATTCTTTGTTCTAGGGTGGGACTTTATTCCTTGCAACATAGCATAATGAGGGGTGACCTTACTGAGATGCATAATATGTCATGACAGGTATAGACAGGATGAATGCATTTTCTCAGGGATGGGAATTGAAAACTAGAGGGCATAGGTTTAAAGTGGGAGGGGAAAGATTTAAGAAGGACCTGAGGGGCAACTTCTTGAAGAGAGTGGTGTGTATACGGAACGGGCTGCCAGGGAAAGAGGTTGAGGCAGGTACAATAGCAACATTTAAAAACATTTGGATAGGTACATGGATGGGAAGGGGTCAGGGGGATATGGACCAAATGTGGGCAATTGGAACTAGCTGGATGGTCACCACGGTTTGGGCCGAAGGGCCTGTTTCCATGCTGTATTATTCTATCACTCCATATGCTGAGATGCAATCCATCAAGCCCAGGGATTTACTGGCTCCATTTCCTGAGGACTGTTTTGCTAGTGATAGTTATTGTATGTACTTCTACTCCATTTCTCCCCCTTGGTTGTTAATTTTTGAGAATGCTATTAGTGTACTCTATTGTGAAGACTGATGCAAAATATTTATTCGGTGCTTTTCTGTCATTTCCTGGTTGCCCATTGTTATTTTCCCAGCCTTATTCTCTAAGGGACCGATACTAACTTTGACCCCATTTTTCCTTTTTATATATTTACAGGTGCTCTTACTGACAGCTTTGATATGACTTGCTAGTTAAGACTCAAAATTTACTTTTTCTTGTTTTTTTGGTCATGTTTTGTTAATATTGAAAAATTTCCTAATCTTACGGTTTGCTACTTATTTTTGCCACATTCCGTGTTATTTTTCTTTCCATTTGATGCTATCCTTAAATTTCTGAGTTGATCATTGTTGATTTATTTCCTTTCTAGAATCCTTCTTCCTCGTTGGGATATATCATTGCTATGAATCATAAGCTATTTGCTTCAATGTCTGGCATTGTTCCTCAGTCATATTTTCAGTTAAACTCCTTTCCTAGTCCACTCCAGCCTTCTGACTTCATTATTTTGTGATTACCTTTATTTAAAGTTTTGCACAGTAATTCCGCCCACAAACCTAATGTTAAATTCTACCTCCATGTTATGGTCACTGTTTCCTAGGGGATCTTTTATGCTGAGATTATTTTTCAAACCTGCCTCTAATTTAGCAGATCCAAAACAGCCTGATCCCTGGTTGGGTCCACAACATATTGTTCTAGAAATTGTTCCAATACACTCTATACACTCAATACACTCTACACTCTTCGGCACAACATCGAGGGCCGAAGGGCCTGATCTGCGCTGCATTGTTCTATGTTCTATGAATTCTGCGCCATGTTTAACTCTGTCAATCTGACTATCCAATCTTCAAGAAGATTAAAGTCAACCATGATAAATATAGTGTCTTTTTGACATTCTCTCACTACTTCCTGATTTATTCTCTGTCCCACTATACAGCTATTGTTAGGGGGTTATAGGCAGTTCTCGCGAGTGACTTCATCCCCTTGTGTTTTCTTACCTGTAGCCTTAAAAGAGAGAAAGAGAAAGAGAATCTGAGAGAAAGAAGGAAAGGCGTCAGGGTGACTGCACTGGATGCAAAGAAAATGCTAGACTGAGAGCAAGAGCAACAAAGAGAGTGTCTGAGAGAAAAAGGAACAGGCACACACTAAAAAAGCTTTTGCAGTTGTTAAGTGACTGTTGGGCTGATAATATCAACATTATTGTATGTCAACAAATAACATTCACCGAAAGAGCCTATAGGGCACATGGAAATATGGAATCAGCAAAATTTACTGATGAAGGAGTGGAACATATAGATGCAAATGTTTGCAATTCCAAAGAATTATCATTTCCGGACTTCAGTTGGTAAAATCACTTCAATATGTATTACCTTCTGCTCTTTATAAATCCCAAGCTCTTTCTCTTTGGCTATCCTTTCTTCTTTTTCTGCAAAGAAAATATTAACACTATTTTCAGGCGATAGGAGTGAACTCCGGAATGATTTAGTTAGTTGGCTCATCGATGACAGATCTGATGAAAGAGTCTGAAACGTTAATTCTGTTTATTGCTGCACAGATGCTACCTGCTGAGTATAGCCATCTTTTTGTCTCTTCAATTCCCAAATTCCAACAGCCCAGCACTCGCTTTTGGATCAAATGTGCCGAGTTCGATCTCTGATCTGTGATGGAGTTGGCTGACACCACGGCGAGTGCAGCATTAGGGATACTACAGAAAAATGCAGTCAATCTGGGCTGGGAGGGATGAGCTCTGGCTCATTGCAGCACAGGCCACTGGTTAGCAAAGTGCATTTGGGCGCTGAGTCCACGTTCGATTGTAATAAAATCCGTCCAGTGTGAAAGAAGGCTATTCGGCCCATCAAGTCCACATGGCCACTTCTAAGAGCATCCCACCCAGACCACACCCCTCCAATCCTATTCCTGTAACCCTGCATTTCCCATGGCCAATCCACCTGACCTGTACATCTTTGGGCAGTTGGAGGAAACTGGAGCGCCTGATGGAACCCACAGACTCAGGGAGAATGTGCAAACACCACACAGACAGTTACCCAAGGCTGGGATCAAACCTATGTCCTTGGTGCTGTGAGGTAGTAGTTCTAGCCATTGAGCCGCTGTAGTGTGTTCTACAGACAAACTGATTCCCAATTGATGACAAATGGCCACTCAAACCAGAAATACAAGTACTTGGCTAATCTTGTGTTCAGTCTGGTGGGTCTATCATTTGGTGATGAAGACAACTATTACCTCACTGGTACCTTACCCGTCCTCATGGCATAAGCTGGTTTACAGGTTTAAGTACTATTCTGAAGTGCTGATGCAATTGTAATGGACCAGATCTCCACATGTACTAAATATTCAGGACAAAAACTCTGGGATAATTTAACAATTGGCAGAATGGGATTTCTGTTTATTTTTCCCCTGTGCGTAGGTTAAATGACCAAGCTCATTTAAATTGCAACATTGTGAATAAGTGTAACCGTTCCCTGTAGGATGCACACAGCACTGTTCAGCTGTCAGATCCTGAGTGCCCACGCACAGCTCATTACTTATTCCATACTCTTAACTGTGCAGATGGTATCTAGCTAAATAAATTAATAAAAATCACAAAGCACTACAGGTGATGTGGCTTTATGGTGGAGAAGGAAACCACTTGCTGAAACTACTTAGTGAAGCAGAAAATGCTGGAGATAAGCAAATTGTCAGCATGTGGAAACAATCTGGATGAAGGTTCCACTGACGTGTACCCACACACTGGGTTTGCCAGCCTCTCCTGTTTACTGGCACTCACTAACCTACAGCACGTCCTGCTTTTATTTCCACAAAATCTAGCATCTGGAATTGAATTTGGGATTGAGCTTGATTTAATCCCACTGTTTCCAGACTGCAAGGTTTGATGCGAAACAGGAGCATGTTACAGATCTCCCTGCTCTGTTCTACCCTTGTACTTAGAAATACACCTGCCAGAGTCCCGGCTCTCCAAGTTCTTTGCCTTCTCCAGTCCTTTCCCATCTTTGTCACATGTACTCACCCTTTTGCTCTTTCAGGTAATCTGCATTCTCTCTCAACCACAGCTCAGTTTTCATTTCCACCTCCTTCTCGTTGAGCAGATACTGCATTAAAAAAGACAAGTTATAATCATAGCTGAAGGTCACCTGCACAAGGAGCTGCTGAAGCTTCAGGACGGCTAATGTGAAAGAACTGCAGTACACCGCTTTCTGACAGATAAATGAAGACACGTCAGCATTCTGTGCAATTCAGTCATAAAGACATATTAATTCCCTTCCACAACTTTTATTTATAGA
The DNA here is from genome assembly GCF_030684315.1 of Stegostoma tigrinum. Classification (NCBI taxonomy): domain Eukaryota; kingdom Metazoa; phylum Chordata; class Chondrichthyes; order Orectolobiformes; family Stegostomatidae; genus Stegostoma; species Stegostoma tigrinum. The sequence continues at coordinate 4,403,890 of NC_081363.1, read as the reverse complement.
AGTTCCTCTAATGCAGTGAAACATCTTAATACATTTCATAAGAACGTTATCAAACAAAATTTCACACTATTACAAGCATTTACTGGAGCAGATAGCCGAAACCTTGGGTCATAAATGTAGGATTTTGGAGAGTGTAATAAAGGAGATGTGAGAGGTTGAGAGGGGTTCAGACAGAAATTCCACAGCTTAGGGCTGCAGCAGCTGAACATACAGGAGTAGGCCATTCAGCCCCTTGAGACTGCTCCACCATTCAGTTAAATCATGGTTGATCTGACTGTAACCTCAACTCCACACATTCCCTCTGCTCCCATGATAACATTTCATCCCATTTGCTTAATGAGAATTATCTACCTCTGCCCCAAAGGCAATCACCTGTTTAGAAAGAGAATTCCAAAATCTCTCTAAACTTAAAAAAAAGTTTTGCCTCATTTTTTTTGAAATGGCTAACCCTTGACTTTTAAACCAAGACTTCTCATTCTAAATTCTCCCATAAGATGAAACATCCTTTCTTCATCCACCCTGTCGAGACTGCCCCAAGATTATATGTTTTAATCAAGTCTCAGTTTTCTCCAGCTGATATAAGCATAGCCACCCCACCCCTTCCTTGTCAGAAAACCTGTCCATTCCAGGCATGAGAGTAGAAAACCTTCTCTGGCACAGCCACTAATAACAGAGCCGTTAAAATCTGGGCTGCACAGGAGCATAGGAATCTGCAGGCTGTAGGACTCAAGGAGGTCATAGAGTTAGACCCCATTTCCTTAGACATGGCTCTGGTCTTCCTGGTCATTGGGAACACCCTTCCTGCATTTACCCTCTCTAGAATTTTACCGTTTTCTATGCGATCCCCTATTATTCTTCTATAGTACAATGAATATAGCCCTAACTGATCCAATCTCTCACTAGCAACTGGTGCACAAGGACACCAAATCTCATGGCACTTTCCCCACTACCTTTACATGACATGTACACCACCATCAGCTCATCGGAACTGCTTTCTCCCCAAAAGAGAAGTCACAATACCTAAGCCTGCCTCGAGCCACTGTGCCAGTGCTGAAGGCCATGCGATCAAAATCTAACTCTTAATGACAACACAAAGATGTAAATGAAAAAAGTGAATTATTCTACACAACGTTCCTCAGGTGAGAGATGTCAATGCTAGGAAACTAAACTATAATCTTATCTGGTGTCACCATCAAACTTGCAACGCAGCTACACAGCAGATGATTAGGTGCATGCAGAATAGAGAGAGAGTATGTGCTAGAGACAGCGAGAGCGAGAGACAGAGAAAGAAAGAGAAACACAGAGGGCAATTTACTCCTCATTTGCCCTCCTGGACCAGGCTCCAGCTCTGAGGTACAAGAAAACTATCATTCTGAGTACATTGTACAATCCTAACACTATATGATACCCTGGATGAGTAACAATAAGCCATTATACAAAGATACCTATCCCAAGTGAAGGCTTACAAAAAGAGAAAAGCAACCATAAAATGTGATTACGGTGCTGAAACCAGATTCTCTGACAACTAGCTGGTGCAGATGGTGAGAGAGTTGCTCATTTTACCTTTGTTTTTTAAACACAAGATAATCTACAATCTCACATTACCTGTCATCAGGGTTACAGAATGATCTTACCCTATCGATTTCATTGTCATCGATGCCATTCAAGTCCAGTTCACCTTTCTGAGGATCAATGCCTGTGGACAGAGAATAAAAACACCTGTTCAGTACATTTACTCACAGTCTAAAAGGTGGCCAGTGTTTGTTCAGCTAGCTGAGCTCACTCAACAACAACTGGCATTTATATCGTTCCTTTATGATGATGAAAAGTTTCAGAAGTTTCTTGGAGAAGCAACAGGAGACAAAATATTAGGAAGGTGTTCAGCAAGGTGTTCAAAGTATTAGGAAGGTATTGTGATAACAGGGGGCATTACTACTGGAGATGTCAGGTCCCAGAGTGAAATCTGGCTTGATAAATAATTTTTTGTCTTATTTAATGTGGAGTTCATCCACTGAAACAGAAACACAAGGCTGCAGACTTTAAAACAAAAACAGAAGTTTATCACATAAAAAGAATAACAGTAATAAAACAAAGCAAGATATTCAAATGTAAAACACAGTTCCGAAAGATCTTGAGATACACAGCAAAACAAATACTTCACTCTCCTTCCCAACATATCTCTTTACAGAAATTCAAATCCAGACAGATTAGACTAGTATCTTAGATCTTCATGTCAGTTGAACTGACTCAATTCAATTTTTTAAACTGATTCTTTCCTGTAAATGGTGAAGTCTTCTTCACAATATTCACAAACTGAAAGCTTAGACTTTCTCAGCTTTTAATCATCTGCAGATTTCTAACCAAATACTCTTGCTCTTACTCAAATGAACATTATACTAAGACAACTTATTCCCTGAACTAGTCTATATTCCTTTCTAGCAGTTAAATTATATTATGTTTCTGAACCCAAGCACAGTCCTCCAAACTGTTTAAAAACTTCCACCCTCTTGAGTTTCTGAAGCTAAATCAATCCTTGATTATCCTAAAGCAAAATCAAGCTAATGGTTCTCAGTTTTCCTCTCCCACTCAAATTTGGTGCAATGCAAACAAACAGGGTTCCCTGCTCTCTGACACATGCTAGATTACATCAGGGTTCCTGAAAGAACTCTCTTTAGTCTTATGGTTTCACCTCAAAAAATAATTAACCCCCACTAGTTTGAAATTCAAACTCAAAATATTTTACATATATCGATATACAATACTATATATAAAATCACACTTCATTTGTCATAAAGATGACCAAGAGGTTGGTCATAGTGCTGAGTGTTAAAGGGTGCTTTAGAGAAGGAGAGGGAGATGCTGATGTTTACAGGGTAATTCTATGCTGAAGGCAACTAAAGACATGGCCACCAGCGGTGGGTCAAGCAGCACGGAGATGGACCAGAGGCCAGAATTGGGAGTGCAGAGCCCTTGAGAGGATCCTGGAGCTGGAGGACAGAGATAGGGAGGGAAGTGTATGAATTCAAGGGCACTGGCTACACTTCAATTGTTCATAGGATTGAACATCTTTTTAAGTGTGAATCTCAACAGCAGAGTTTCAGGCCAGACATCCTGTGTGATTAAGTTCAAGTGAACATTATCCTTGTGCCCTCTTCACACGCAAATTGTCTAAACAGGGCCACCTAATAGTGCCCAGAAGCAGGAACCTTGAGTGATCATTCTAGACAGATCATAGAAAGTACAACACAGACAGAGGCTATTTGGCCCACTATGTCTTTACTATAGCTTTTAAAAAAACTTTTCCAACTTTTAGCCCTTCTTCATATTCTTGGATTCTTTTCCCCTTTAATATTTTCCCACTTTCTTTGTAAGGTATTACTGAATTGACTTGATCACTGTCAGGTAGCACATTCCAAACCCTTGCGTGAAACACAAGAGCTTGGTCTCCTGTCATCTTTCTTTTCTGAAGAAGGGTCTAGGCTCAAAAGGTCAGCCTTCCTGCTCCTCTGATGCTGCCTGGCCTGCTGTGTTCATCCACCTCGTTATCTTAGATTCTCCACCATCTGCAGTTCCTACTATCTCCTGTCATCTCTGTTTTTTTGGTCAATTATGTTAAGTTCACGATCCTTATTTATTCCTCAGTTAACCCAACTAAACTGTTCAACATAACTGTACTGTTCTCTAAAATCAGCTAACACAGCAGAGACCAGAAACCTGTACTACTCAGTAACATATTGCACAACCCACTCAGAGATCTGATTCCGACTTGTGAAATAACAGGATAGTGCGTGCACAAGACTCTAACCAACAGCATTACATTGAGAATGCAGTTCCAAAATCCCGCCCATTATTCAACAAGCAAACTAAAACATAACAAAAATATTAAATCTTCCTGCTGCCGTACAGTGGGGACTCAGAGTTTCAACATCACTGCCTCTTATTGATGCTAAAAGTGAATGGGTTACAGTCATGATTAATTCTGAGCAGGTGGAGTGCTCCTGATTCTATGGGTCCATGCTTCAGGGGACAGCAGTGAAATATCACAGTAATTCAACACAGATTCATTCCAGCTGCAGGTACAACAGGACATTACCTTGCTTTGAAATGCAAGATGTACACTGTGAATGGATTAAGACTTTGAGATTTTATTTGAAGAAAGCCAGCTTTCTAAATGGTCCTATTATGGTGAAGTGCTGAACCTGCCAGAAGGAGCTTTCCTTTGAGGAAAGCCAGAGTCAGCATTTTCACATCCAAGAGTGAGAACAGGCAGCACTTCAAAATCTGAGGCAGCAAGTTTATTTCAATTGCAGAAAATAGAATGACAGATACCCAGGACTGAGTTCCAGGCTGGAGTCTAATGCAGAGGCTTGTAGAGTTGTTCTATATACATAGCGCCATCTAAACCCAGGACTGAGTTCCAGGCTGGAATCTAATGAAAGAGTCTGACTGCACGTTAGTGAGAGAAGAGAGACACGATCGCATCTAATTTCTTTTACACGGTGAGCTGTTATTGTCCAGAATGCACTACACATAAACGTGTTGGAAACTAATTCATTAAGTTTGAAAACGGAATTTGCTAAATGTTTGATTTTCTTTTTCCGGGGCCTCTAGGGAAAGAGCAGAGTCATTTAATTGGATGGCTCCTTCAAAGAGCTGGCACAAGCATGATGGGCTGAATAGACGCCTTCTGTGCAAGGTAATTCTATTTTATCTTGGCAACCCTACATGCTTGGTGAGAATCGGGCAGGAGGAGGGTTCAGTTGGAAATTAGGTACTATCCATTGCACTCTTATTCTTTGCCATTTTAACTCAGCAGTTCAAAGTTGCCTGAAGGGGGCTTTATTGGTTACATGTTGGGATATGACGGTGTAACACAGGGCAGTCCCAAAGTGTTCCTATGCTGCAGCTCACAGCAATGGTACTCGGCACCTTAGCAGTCAGTTGAAGCTGACAGAATGCAGGACTGTAGCCAGAAGGGCGTCCTGCCCCCTCAATTGGCATGGAGTCACAGGGTCCCAGAGTTGTACAGCATGGAAACAGACCCTTCCATCCAACTTGTCCATGCTGAATAGATATCCTAAATTAATTTAGTCCCATTTGCCAGCATTTGGCCCATATCCCTCTAAACCCTTCCTATCCATGTACCCATTCAGATGCCTTTTAAATGCTGTAATTGTACCAGCCCCCACCACTTCCTCTGGCAGCTCATTCCATACATGCACCACCCTCTGCGTGAAAAAGTTGTCCCTTAGGTCCCTTTTAAATCTTTCTCCTCTCACCTTAAACTTATGCCCTCTAGTTTTGGAATTCCCTACAATGGGGAAAATATCTTGACCATTTACCCTATCCATGCCCCTCATGATTATATAAATCTCTATAAAATCACCCCTGCAGCCTCCAATGCTCCAGGGAAAATAGCCCCAGCCTATTCAGACTCACCCTAAAGCTCAAACCCTCCAATTCTAGCAACATCCTTGTAAATCTTTTCTGAACCCTTCCAAGTTTTACAACATCACCCCTGTAGCAGGGAGACTAGAATTGCATGCAGTATTCCAAAAGTGGCCTAACCAATGTCCTGTACTGCCACAACATGACCTTCCAACTCCTATACTCACTGAGTGACCAATAAAGGCAAGTATACAAAACTCAGAGATAGTGAGAACTGCTGATGCTGGAGTCAGATATAATACAGTATGGAGCTGGAGGAACACAGCAAGCCAGGCAGCATTAAGGGAGCAGGAAAGCTGACATTTTGGGTCAGTACCCTTCTTCATTTCCAGCTTTCTTGCTCCTCTGATGCTGGCTTGCCTGCTGCGATCCTCCAGCTCCACACTGCGTTATAAGCATACCAAACGCCTTTTTCACTACCCTCTCTACCTGCAACTGCACTTTCAAGGAACTATGAACCTGCGCTTCCAGGTCTCTTTGTTCAGCAACACTCCCCAGGACCTTGCCTTTAAGTGTATAAGTCCTGCCCTGATTTGCCTTTCCACATTTATCTAAATTAAACTCCATCTGCCACTCCTCGGCCCATTGGCCCATCTGATCAAGGTCCCGTTGTACTCTGAGGTAACCTTCTTCGCTGTCCACTGAGGCACCAATTTTGGTTTGCTTATGCAACCTGCGCTCTTAGTTAAACCTTTTCTTTTAAAAGCTCAATTATTCTGACAAATCTGCACCATGTCCTTTCCGAGGCCAGTATGTCCACGTGAAGCTGTGATGCCCAGCAACAAGTGCTGTTAAAAGGTGAAGGTATTGCAAATAGTCTCTATCCCCAGTTAAAGCAGACACTGGTAATCAGTGCATAACTTTCCAATATAATTACATACCAAGTGGCATCAAACATTTTGTGGATCAGGTTGTAACTTGTAATTTAATTGCCTGGTGGCATCTGAAGCAAATTTCACAGCAGAACTTTAAAGTGGAACTTGCTGTAAAGATACAGGTTCACAGGGAGAAGGTGGGGAAGCCAGCAGCAAGATGGTGCTGAAAAAGCATGGTGTTTTCTGCTTTCTCCTCCCTCCTTTGAAATGCTTTGTTAAACATCAATATAGTCATAAACCGGATCCTGATCAATTCAAGAATTAAATTACTTAAACCCAATTTCATCTTAAATTTTTTTTTGAAGCATCTGAACTTGAGATGGCTAGTCCAAGGGAACTGTGGCTGTGAAAAGAATCCAAATGGCTACAATTTTTAAATTATCCAGGATCACCATTCAACTATTCACCTGTTTTCTCTAGAATTTAGAAGGTTAAGGGAAGATCCAATGGAAGTCTAACTTAGATATTAACAGGAAAAGACAGGGTAGATAACTATTTCCTGCTGTGGAGATTCAAGAATAAGGGGGCATATAGGGTCTGAGAATAAGGGGCCAGACCATTCAGGAGAGGTGTTAGGAAGTACTTCTACACACAGAGGCTGGTAGAAGTTTGGAATTCGTCCACAAATGGCAGTGTATGGCTCCTCTCCTCAGTAATTCACCCGAACCCAGTGATTATTCCTTTTTAAAAATTTCATTTGTCGGATGTGGACGTCGCTGACTGGGCCGGTAATTTTTTTGTTCATTCCTAATTACCCAGAGGGTAGTCAAGAATCAGCCACATTGCTGTGGGTCTGGAGTCACATGTAGGCCAGACCCGGTAAGGATGGCAGTTTCCTTCCCCTAAAAGACATTAGACAACTAGATGGGTTTTTCCGATAATCGACAATGGATTCATGGTCATCATTAGACTTTTAATTCCAGATATTTAGTGAATTCAATTCAATGAAAATTTGAATTCAACTATCACATTCCACCATCTGCTGCGGTGGGATTTGAATCTGGGTTCCCGGAACATTATCTGGGTCTCTGGATTAACAGTCCAGTGATAATACCATTTGGCCATTGCTTGCCCCCCAAAGAGATTCAATGTCTCATCTCTGGTATTATTCTTGAAACTCAGTGCATGCCTTCCACAATGCCTCCATGAATATTTCTAGTCAAACCATTCAGATAGGTTATGAGACACATCTGCAGCAGGTGGGGCTTGGACCCAGGCCTCCTGCCTCAGCGGTGTGGCCATTGCCACTACACCACAAGAACACTTGGCCTGCTGTGTTCATCCAGCCTCACATTTTATTATCTTGGAATCTCCAGCATCTGCAGTTCCCATTATCTCTAACACTTTCCAATCCCTGTTTGTCTTTTGCAGCAATATGGAGAGCAGTTGAGCACTACACTTCAACTTATAGTTATCTTATAAATTATAGAAGTTACTTGAAGTATTCATTAGTCACACCGGCTACTGAATACTTTCTGCAGAATATAAATGAAAATAATTTAGATTAACTATAAGTGTAGAAAGATTTACTGCAGCCCTACAGCACATTCGAATGTCATTATCTAATGGTCCCACGCTGGCTCCTTTGCCACTCCCCCGATATAGCTTTTCTCCACATTGCACATCTATTAAAGACTCCCTCAGGTATTCGAACAGAATGGAAAACCCCTTTGCCTAGCAGTCACAAACTGCTGGCAATTACCCACTGAGCAGAAAACAGATGACAAAGTCTTTGTTATTTTTTAAAAGAAAAACGTACAAAAACCAACATAATACAAACATTAAAATAAAGAAATTTGTCAAATGGCAATGTGAGGTTGTAACAAACAGTTCATTTGGGTATGACGGGACAGAGGGTGCTCCTGGTACTCAGGAGGAAGGTTGGAGAAAGGGAAGACAGGTCAGTGGTAGTGTCGGAGGATTGAAAGCCTCCTTCTCAGCTTGAATTTTAGGGTTCTTGACGCAGAGGAATCCTCTCTATTTACAATAGATTTTGCACCACTCATTTTGAAGAAATATCTCACCATGTAGTGTCCTTTACCAAATGAAGGCTGCCCAACACTTTGATTCAGTCTACTAGCATGGTCCGTCCTATTGGCCACTTGTCATTTGGGTTTCAACACTTTGCTCTCACATCTTTCTCAGTCTGTTGCTGTGTTCCAATGAGGCTCAATGCAAGCTCGAGGAACAGCACTTTGGCTTTCAAGCAGGCACTTCATAGCCTTCAGGGTTCAAGACTGAATTCATCAATTTTAAATCATGAACTAGGATACTCCGTCTTGATTCTCCCTCCCCCACCACCCTGTCCCTCATGTGTTAGTCTGCAGCTTGTTTTCATGTTTTCTGATTTCAGATGGAGCTGATCTTTATTCCACCATGAACAATAACTTTGGACCAATGTCTTATTTCTTTATTCCACCATTCCTGTTGCCTTGGACACTCCCATGACCTCTTTGTTGTTTAGGTTCTTCCAACCACGAACTGGTCTTTTCTGTTCTATGTTAGAGGGATCGAGTTGCAGAACCAAGAGGTTATGGTGAAGCTGTACAAAACTCTGGTGCAGCCGCACTTGGAGTATTGTGTACAGTTCTGGTCACCGCATTATAAGAAGGATGTGGAAGCTTTGGAAAGGGTGCAGAGGAGATTTACTAGCATGTTGCCTGGTATGGAGGGAAGGTCTTACGAGGAAAGGCTGAGGGACTTGAGGCTGTTTTCATTAGAGAGAAGAAGGTTGACAGGTGACTTAATTGAAACACATAAAATAATCAGAGGGTTAGATAGGGTGGATAGGGAGACCCTTTTTCCTAGGATGGTGACGGCGAGCACGAGGGGGCATAGCTTTAAATTGAGGGGTGAAAGATATAGGACAGATGTCAGAGGTAGTTTCTTTACTCAGAGAGTAGTAAGGGAATGGAACACTTTGCCTGCAACGGTAGTAGATTCGCCAACTTTGGGACATTTAAGGCGTCATTGGACAAACATATGGACGTACATGCAATAGTGTAGGTTAGATGGGCTTGAGATCGGTAATGACAGGTCGGCACAACATCGAGGGCCGAAGGGCCTGTACTGTGCTGTAATGTTCTACGCTCCCCTTCCCATTTTCAACAGCATGAAGCCCATCACATTTCCAGCTTCTTCCAGGTCTGTGGAAGAGACCACCATGTTGTCTGTCCACAGATGCTACCAGACTGGCTCATTCTTTCCAGTGATTTTTTATGATATAAATATCAACAGCGATTAAAAACGTGCCCTACCTCAGAACTGGTGGGATGCTGCATTTGCTGGTTATGCTAAAACAGCCAGATGTAGGCTAGTGGGATTAATTTAGTTTGAAAAAATGATTGGCATGCACTAGTTGCACCAAGTGGTCTGTTTCCAAGAGGTTTATGACTCTAATTGTGACATATACTTCCCCCAGGGCGCTGAGGAAGTTTATCCAGTGAACTGCAGGCAGTCCACATACGCATGGCTAAATATTAACTATGGTAGCAGCATTATCCGAGAGTGTCCAATGTGCTATTCAGTTAATGAAGTATTTTCAAAGGGTAGTTACTGCCACAATGTAGGAAACATGGCAGTCACTTCGCACACAACAAGCTCTCAAAACACCAACGTGACCATGGCCAGATATTCTGATTCAGGTATTGGTCGAGAGAAAGATATTGGCCAGGATACTGAAAAGATCCCACAGTGGCTATATTGAAACAACAGCAGGGGTTTTTCTAAGTCCACCAGAGATGGCACAGAGCTTAATAACCCATTTGAAGGAGATGCACCAACTGATGGAAGAAGTTCCATCCTCCGTCACTGTGATACCTCCAGTGAGCCACCACTATGCAGTAACACAGAGAGGCATCAGCCAGCTCCTTGCTCCTACCAGCTCAGCGTGGACACCCCAGCATCTCCTGTAGTGTACTGGCTACAGTGATTGGTTATGTTACTGAGCATTGCTTAGGATTCAGTCAGCTTAGCTGGAAAAAATAAACCCCTTCCATCAAACCTGACCAGCACATGTGGAAGAAAAGTCCAAAACAAACTTTGGCAGACATCAGAGTCTGTGACTCTTTGTCATTCAGCTCAGTGCTTCAGTGAAAACCATTCCCAATCTCATTAAAAGTGCATGATCCCTATTCCCAAACAGGAACCTCCACTCTCTTGTGGAATTTCAATTTCTCTAATTAAGAAAAGATCTCTCTTGAAAACAGAATCAAAAGCCCAGCAGTGAAATGTAATTGCAGGGCTGAGGCAGAGTCTGGTTTGTAGCTCTTTTGCAATCACGATGCAAGGGGGTAAAACATGCTTCAGATCTGGGCCTTCTGCAGCTTGGGTCCTTAAAAATTATTCACAGATTTAAATGTCATCTGTCTCTTAGGGGCATATAATTCAATAGATTTCAGGGTACAAATAGGCCATTTAGCCCTATTGGCCTGCACAGGGGTTTCTCCTTCACGTGAGATTCTCCCACATTCCACACGCTTACAGCACCCCCTCCCAATCATCCAATTTCATCAACATATCCTTCTATTCCTTTATCCCTCATAATTATTTAGTTTCCAATTAAATAGGCATTTGCTGTGATAGCGAGGTTCACATTCTCATCACTTTCTGGAGAAAGAATTACTTCTCAAATTGCCTATTGGATTTGTTAATGCCTCATCATACATACCATCCTGACTTGAAAGTAAATTGCCATTTCTTCACTTTTGCTGGGTCTAATTCCTGGGCCTGCCAACCTGAGCAATACTGTGGAATCTACCTTCAAACCAAGGACTGCAGCGGCTCAATTCCACCCTCGGGTGGCTGTCGGTGTGGGATTTGCACATTCTCCCCGTGTCTGCGTGGGTTTCCTCTGGGTGCTCTTGTTTCCTCCCACAGTCCGAAGAAGTGCAGTTCAGATGCATTGAACGTGCTAAATTGCTCCCAATATCCAAGGTTGTGCAGGCTAGGTGGATTGGCCATTGCCTGTCGTATCCAGGGGTGTGTAAATTAGCTGGATTAGACATGGGAAAGGCCAGGTTACAGGGAAAGGGTGGGGGAGTGGGCCTGGGTGGGATGCTCTTTGGAAGGGCCGTATGGACTTGGTGGACTGAATGACCTGTTTTCATACCTTTGGGATTACCACATGTCATAGAATCCCTACAGTGTGGAAGCAGTCCATTCAGCCCATTGAGCTATTCTATTCTAACGCAGGTCACCACTGCCTTTCCAAGGGCAACTAGGGATGGTCACAAATTACTGGCTGAGCCGGTTATGTCTTCATCACATGAAAAAGTTAAAAGAAATTTATATTTGTGGTTTACCACACTGGTTTTCATGACAGGTAGTAACTAACACACCACTTGGACTGCTGAAATAACTCCTTAGATCACTCACCAATCAGCATATTAAGGAGCACCGGTCCTATCACAGGCCACAAGATTGGTGCCTCAGCTCAGCAGGGTTGGGATACTGGGCTTGCCAAAGACAAGTGGCTGGCTTTCGGATGTCACCTTTTGCTTCCAATTACCTCCAGATTGGGGCTACCCAGTCAGGATAGTCGCTCCCTTTCCTTCACTCCAGGAATGCAGGTAATTGGCAAGGTGGTGAGTTGAGACCCTTAAATGGATCATTAATTGACTACTTAAGGGCCTTAGTTGGTGGTGGAGTGGGGGAATGAGGAGGTCATCCAGTGACATTCTCACTCAGAATTCAAGTTAGCAAGAAGAGAACATGTAACTCCCCAGGGCCAATGTGCCCAATTATTTCTCCTTCTCATTCCCTTCAAGGAGATGGAAATCATACCCTTTCTGTCCCATGTAAGGCCAAGTTTCAGTCTTATTTTATTTTTTAAACTGCCACTGCCTGATCTGTCTGTACTGATAGGCCATGGACTGAGTGTCATCGCAATGCAGAAGGAAATAGTATTTCCTCTCAGTTTTGTTACGTTACTTGTCAATCGTTTTTGCACTTCAAGTACTGAAAAATGAAATTGTACCTGTCTTGCCAAATGTCTCACTATTTCCAATTCTCAGTGCTTAGTTCTAGTTCCACTGCGGCCCAGCTTCATTCCTTTCCACCACGATTAATAGCTAAGCACAGAAACACAGAATTGTAGTGGTGCTGAATGAGGCCATTTGGTCCACAGTGTCTGCACCAGCTCTCAGAGCATTTTGACCTAGTGCCAATCTCCTGCCTTTCCCCATAACCCTGCACATTAAGTAATCATCCAATCCCTTCTTGAAAGGCTCAATTAAAGCTGTTTCTGTCACAATTCCAGGCAGTGCATTTTAGCCCCTAACTACCTGCTATGTGCAAAGAGATTTTCTCACATCACATCTGCTTCTACCATAAAAAAAACATTAAAACTATGTCCTCTGGCTCTGAAATACAAACAGAAAGTGCTGGAGAAACTTTGCAGGTCTGGAAGCATCCAGAGAAAGGAACAGAGCTAATGTTGAGTCTCATATGACTGTTCTTCAGAACTGCCTCTGACTCTATGTCCATTTATGAGTGTCTCCCTACCCAGAACCCTCATGATTTTTGAAAACTTTGATCAAATCTCTCCTTAGCCTTCTCCTCTCCAAGCAAAAACAAACCTAGCATCTTAAATCTAATTTCATAAGAGAATTTTCTCATCCTGGAAACCATTCTCGTAAATCACTTCTGCACTCTGTACAATGCATTCAAATCCTTCCAGAAGCCCAGAAAATATGGGCAGTACCCCAGGGGAGGCAAGACAAACTTTCAAGGATAGTAATCTGATCCAAGAACAACTGCTATTCCTCAGTTCAGGCAGGGAGACCTCACCAGAGAATTCCAAGAATATACAGCAAGTACTCTGTCATTGGATTTGATTTATTGTCATGTGTACCTTAGTACAGTGAAAAGTTTTGTTTGCAAGCAGTACAGGCAGATCATAGCAAGCAAAGACATACAGATCATAGGGTGAAAAATACTTAGAGAGTAAGGCATACACATTACACCACACAAAGCGTGAGCCAGGCAAGATCAACATTATTTTAAGTTAGAGAGTGCATTCATTGGTCTAATAACAGCAGGGAAGGAACCATTCCTGAACCTGCTGGCACATGTATTTAAGCTTCTGTATCTTCTGCCTTTCGGAAGAGGTTGTAGGAGATCATTACCAGGGTGTGATGGGTCTTTGATGATGTTGGCTGCTTTTCTGCAGCAGTAAGCCGTGTAAATAGAGTCCAAGGATGGAAGGTTGGCTTCCATGATTGTCTGGTCTGTACCTACTGCCTTCTGTAGTTTCTTACGGTCCTGGCCTGACCAATTGCAATACCAGGCTGTTGTGCACCAGGAATGTATGCTTTCAATGGTGCATCTGTAGGAGTTGATGAGGGTCCTTACGGACATGCCAAATTTCCTGAGCCGCCTGAGGAAGAGGAGGCATTGTTGTGCCTTCTTGACCACTGCATCTATGTGGGAAGTCCAGGACAGGTCGTTGGTTATCATCACTCTGAGGAACTTGACTCTCCCAACTACTCTTCTCTGCTTACGTAGATAGGGGCATGTTCTCCTCCTTTCTTTCCGAAGACAATGATCAGTTCTTTGGTTTTGCCGACATTGACAGGTCATTATCATTGCACTGAAACACCAAGACCTCTACCTCCTTTCTGCATTCTGATTTATTGTTGTTTGATGTCCATCCCACTATGATGGTGTCGTCAGCAAACTTGTAGATGGTGTTCATTTGGAATTTAGATACACGGTGTGGGGATACAGGGAGTACAATAGGGGGCTGAGAATTCATCCTTGGTGGGGGGGGGGGGGGGGGTCTCCAGTATTGAGGGTTATCATGGAAGTGGTATTGTTGTCTATCTTCACTGATTACATTCTATGGGTCAGGAAGGAAGCTGAGGATTCAGTTGCAGAGGGTAGAGCTGTGACTCAGGTTGGGAGTTTTGAGATCAGTCTGGGAGGGGATAATGGTATTGAAGGTGGAGCTGTAGTTGATGTAGGTGTCCCTGTTGTCCACATATTCCAGGGATGAGGGCAGGACTAGGGAAATGGTGTCCACCCACTGTGGGCCTGTTATGTCAGAAGGCAAATTGCAGGAGATTGAGGCAGGCTGGGAGACTGGCGTTGATGTGGGCCGTGACCAGTCTCTTGAAGCACCCATGATTACGAATGTCAGAGCCACTGGGCGTTAGACATTAAGGCATGTTGCATCTGCTTTCTGAGTTGCTGGGATGATGGTGGTATTTTTGAAGCAAGGGGGGACTTTGGCCTGTAGGAGGGAGAGGTTGAAGCTATCAGTCAATCCCTCTGCCAGTAGGTCCGCACAGGATCTGTGTGCTTGGCCAGGGGCACTTTCTGGGCCCGTCGTGTTCCTTGGGTTGACTCCCAGGAAAACCGATCAGTGGTGACGGAGGGAACAGGCGTGTCTGGGGCTGTCGGGGCAGTTGACACCTCGCTGTGGGCATTCTGCTCGAACTGAGCATAGAACGAATTGAGCAGATCAGGGAGGGATATGTCTGTCTGTTATCTTGCTCTGTTTCATTTTGTATTCCATTGTGTTGTTTAAGCCTTGCCACAGGTGGCAGGAGTGTGTCAGGTTGATTTGAGCCTTTAGCTTGTACAGTGCTGCCTACGAGGGTCCCTGATGGCTTTGTGGAAGTCATATCTGGATTTTCTGTACGGGTCTTCCGACTTGAATGATGCATGTCTGGTCTTCAGTGGGGAGTGGATTTCCTAATTCATCCAAACTTTCGGGTTGGGGAACACTTGGATTGACTTCCCCAGAGATGCTCTTCCACTGTCTCAGATCAGCACTGTAGTTCTTTTTGTGAAGGGTTCTCCTGTTTCAGCTTTTGCTAGTAAGCTGGGGGACGAGGAACACAGCACTGCAGTCGGATTTTCCAAAGTGTGGGCAGGTGAAGGAGAGATGGGGGACTTTGATGGTTGTGTGGCAGTGGCCCAGAACGTTCAGGCCCCTGGTGGGGCAGGAGATGTGTTGGTGGTATTTTAGCATCACCTGCTTGAGGTTGGCTTGCTTGGTGTCACTGGCCACAATGAGTAGGGCCTCCCGGGAATTTCATCTCCAGAGGGTTTGTGGCGAAGTGAATCACCTCCAGGGTATTTGTCACATCCAGATGGGCTGGTGTGTGGACTGCTGTAGGAATGGTGGAGGTGAACTCTCATGGTTGGGAGTAGGGGCAGCATTATACTGGAGGGTATTCTGGGACACACTCTTTTCTCTCATTTCTCCTACACTTTCAGCCTTATCCACTTACCACACCAGACGTCCACTGCAGCACCTTGTCCCACCTGGGCATCTGCAAGCTGTACCAACTGGAATTTAAACTGAGTTCTTGAACCACAGTCTCAATACCAGACAGTGCAAGCAGCGCATTGCCCATAAAGCAATGAGCCTCTGTCTATCTTTAAAATGCAACCACGAATCAGGAGTATCAGGAATAAAAGTGATGAACTTAGAGCATGGATCAGTACCTGGTGCTATGATGTTGTGGCCATAACAGAGACATGGGTTTCTCAGGGGCAGGAATGGTTGCTGGATGTTCCAGGGTTTAGAGCATTTAAAAAGAATAGGGAGGGGGGAAAAGAGGAGGGAGTGTAGCACTACTAATCAGAGATGGTATCACAGCTACAGAAGCTTCCATTGTCGAGGAAGATCTGCCTACTGAGTCAGTATGGGTGGAAATTAGGAACAGCAAGGGAGCAGTCACCTCGTTAGGGGTTTACTACAGGCCCCCCAATAGCAGCAGGGAGATTGAAGAAAGCATAGGTCGGCAGATTTTGGAAAAGTGTGGACGCAGTAGGGTTGTTGTAATGGGTGACTTTAACGTTCTCAATATTGATTGGAACCTCCTTCGAGCAGAAGATTTGAATGGAGCTGTTTTTGTAAGGTGTGTTCAGGAGGGTTTCCTAACTCAGTACGTTGACAGGCCGACGAGGGGAGA
This sequence comes from Stegostoma tigrinum, assembly GCF_030684315.1. Classification (NCBI taxonomy): domain Eukaryota; kingdom Metazoa; phylum Chordata; class Chondrichthyes; order Orectolobiformes; family Stegostomatidae; genus Stegostoma; species Stegostoma tigrinum. The sequence continues at coordinate 4,387,641 of NC_081363.1, read as the reverse complement.
GGCCATTCTAGACTTGGTGCTCGGAAACAAGCCGGGGCAGGTATCAGATCGTGTGGTGGGAGAACGTTTTGGTGATAGTGACCATAACTGCCTCACATTCTACATAGCTATAGAGAAGGAGAGGATTAGGCAGAATGGGAGGATATTTAATTGGGGAAAGAGGAAACTATGATGCGATTAGACGTGAGTTAGGAAGCATGGACTGGGAGCAGTTGTTCCATGGTAAAGGCACTATAGACATGTGGAGACTGTTTAAGGAACAGTTGTTGCGAGTGATGAATAAGTATGTCCCTCTGAGACAGGCAAGAAGGGGTGAGATAAAGGAACCTTGGATGACGAGAGCGGTGGAGCTTCTCGTCAAAAGGAAGAAGGTAGCTTACATAAGGTGGAGGAAGCTAGGGTCAAGCTCAGCTCTAGAGGATTACAGGCAGGCGAGGAAGGAGCTCAAAAATGGTCTGAGGAGAGCCAGGAGGGGGGCACGAGAATAGCCCCCCTCCTGGCTCTCCTCACTCGCATAGGGAACTTGTGTGTGGAGTCTGAGGAGGTAGGGGAAGCCCTAAATGAGTTTTTTGCTTCTGTCTTTACGAAAGAAACGAACTTGGTAGTGAATGAAACCTTTGAAGAGCAGGTGTGCATGCTGGAATGGATAGAGATAGAGGAAGCTGATGTGTTGAAAATTTTGTCAAACATTAAGATTGACAAGTCGCCAGGCCCGGACCAGATTTGTCCTCGGCTGCTTTGGGAAACGAGAAATGCAATTGCTTCGCCACTTGCGAAGATCTTTGCATCCTCGCTCTCCAGTGGAGTCATACCTGAGGACTGGAGAGAGGCAAATGTGATTCCTCTCTTCAAGAAAGGAAATAGGGAAATCCCCGGCAATTACAGACCAGTAAGTCTCACGTCTGTCGTCTGCAAGGTGTTAGAAAGGATTCTGAGGGATAGGATTTATGACTATCTGCAAAAGCATGGCTTGATTAAATGCAGTCAACACGGCTTTGTGAGGGGCAGATCATGCCTCACAAACCTTATCGAGTTCTTTGAGGATGTGACTAGAAAAGTTGATGAGGGCCGAGCTGTGGATGTGGTGTATATGGACTTCAGTAAGGCATTTGATAAGGTTCCCCATGGTAGGCTCATTCAGAAGGTCGGGAGGAATGGGATACAGGGGAACTTAGCTGCCTGGATACAGAATTGGCTGGCCAACAGAAGACAGCGAGTGGTAGTAGAAGGAAAATATTCTGCCTGGAAGTCAGTGGTGAGTGGGGTTCCACAGGGCTCTGTCCTTGGGCCTCTACTGTTTGTAATTTTTATTAATGACTTGGATGAGGGGATTGAAGGATGGGTCAGCAAGTTTGCAGACGACACGAAGGTTGGAGGTGTCGTTGACAGTATAGACGGCTGTTGTAGGCTGCAGCGGGACATTGACAGGATGCAGAGATGGGCTGAGAGGTGGCAGATGGCGTTCAACCTGGATAAATGCGAGCTGCTGCATTTTGGAACGTCGAATTTGAAAGCAGAGTACAGGATTAAGGATAGGATTCTTGGCAGTGTGGAGGAATTAAGGGATCTTGGTGTGCCGATACATAGATCCCTTAAAATGGCCACCCAAGTGGACAGGGTTGTTAAGAAAGCATACGGTGTTTTGGCTTTCATTAACAAGGGGATTGAGTTTAAGAGTCGTGAGATCTTGTTGCAGCTCTATAAAACTTTGGTTAGACCGCACTTGGAATACTGCGTCCAGTTCTGGGCGCCCTATTAAGGGAAAGATGTGGATGCTTTGAAGAGGGTTCAGAGGAGGTTTACCAGGATGCTGCCTGGACTGGAGGGCTTATCTTATGAAGAGAGGTTGACTGAGCTCGGACTCTTTTCACTGGAGAAAAGGAGGAGGAGAGGGGACCTAATTGAGGTATACAAGATAATGAGAGGCACAGATAGAGTTGATAGCCAGAGACTATTTCCCAGGGCAGAAAAGGCTAACACAAGGGGTCATAGTTTTAAGCTGGTTGGAGGAAAGTATAGAGGGGATGTCAGAGGCGGGTTCTTTACACAGAGAGTTGTGAAAGCATGGAATGAGTTGCCAGCAGCAGTTGTGGAAGCAAGGTCACTGGGGTCATTTAAGAGACTGCTGGACATGCATACGGTCACAGAAATTTGAGGGTGCTTACATGAGGATCAATGGTCGGCACAACATCGCGGGCTGAAGGGCCTGTTCTGTGCTGTACTGTTCTATGTTCTATGAATCATTTTCAGAGAACAAGAAAGAGATTATTTGAAAGAATCAGCATAAATTTGCTGTTTGAGCAGCAATCAGCCTAAAGCCCTTGGTATTTACTTTGCTTTAGAAAAGAAAGCACCTTCAGTCAAATCTTCAAGACACCTCAAAGTACTGTACAAACAAAAGATTAGATTTGTTACATAGAAACTATGAGCATGATAACTAACCTTCACACAGCAAGGTCCCACTTTACAGCAAGGGGAGGTGAATTATAGGTTAGTCTATTTTGATCGTGTTCATTAAAGAATAAATACTGTCTTGGACATTTGTTTTGCTTTGCGCGGTGCGGAGATTTCAGACACACACATTGAGAGACCAGGTTTCTCGGTGGCTTCTCATTAAAGAAAAGCAAAGGTCAGTATGACATCAGAGAAAGCGTCAGACTGGTGTGTCTGAGAAAAGGTCAACGGCCCCAAAATGTTAACTCTGCTTCTCTCCCCACAGATGCTGAAGTTTCTCCAGCAACTTCTGTTTTTTCTGCACACCCACGTCCTGCAGCGGGGCTTGAACCGAAAGCTTTACAGCTCAGAGACAGAAGTGCTACTGAAGCTAGCATTGTGAGTATGCCAATGGTTTGAAATTAGCACAACAGGAACAAGATTACTGTCCTTTCACATTAAATACTGCTACCAAGCAGTTGTCTGGTAACCAGTGTCATGAAAAATAGGGAGCTGTTGCAGTACTAAAACCTGGCTCTGTACGACATGATTCTCTAACTGTTAAACTTCACATTGAAGATTTCCAATCTCAACTGTGTTGTTAGGGCTACGAGTCTGAAGGAGGTAAGGTGCAAATGCAGAGGGAAATGACCAATTCCATTAGAGCGGTAGTCAAAATAATACAAATGACTTCATTAGGAAGGAAATAATATGTATGTGTGATTTTGTCATTTGTTCACAGGATATGGGTGTCACAGGTTAGGCCACGATTCAATCGGACCTTCATCTGAACTCTACCTTCCCACCTGTTGTGCCTAACTCTGGATCCCCTTGTTAACCAAAAATCAGTCTGACTCAGCTTTGCATACGTTTAGGGACCCAATCTCCACTGCACTCTGGGGTAAGAATTACAAATACATAAGAACTATGAGCATGAGAAGGCCATTCAGCCCCTCAAGCCTGCTTCAACATTTGATACAATCATTGCTGACCTCGGTCAGAAATTACACAACACCAGGTTATAGCTAGGCATGAAACGTCAGCTTTTGTGCTCCTAAGATGCTGCTTTGCCTGCTGTGTTCATCCAGCTCCACACTTGGTTAACCAGGTTATAGTCCCAACAGGTTTTTTGAAAACACAAGTTTTCAATATACCTGTGAGAGTATAACCCGGAATTGTGTGATTCCTGACCTTGTCCACCCCAGTCCAACACCGGCACCTCCAAATCCTTGCTGATCTCATCTCAGCCTTAACTCCACTTTCCTGCCTACTTTCCTTAACCCTTTAACCCATTACTACTTAAAAAACATGGCTATTTCCTCCATAAACTTACTCCATGTCCCAGCATTCACCATACTCTGGACTAGTGAATTCCAGAGTCGCAACGATTTGAAAGAAGTAATTTCTCCTTATCTCTGTTTAAGTCCGCTGCCCCTTATCCTAAACCTAGGACCTTTCACTCTAGATTGCCCCACATGAGGAAACATCTTCTTTACGTCTACTTTGTCAATTGTCTTTAGCATCTTATATATTTCAGTTCAATCTCCTCTCATTCTTCTCAACTCTGGAGTTTAAAGACTTCAGCTGCTCAAACTCTCTTCACAAGACAAACCCCTCACCTCTGGAATCAATCCAGTGAACCTTCTCTCAACTGCCTCCAATTTAACAACGCCTCTCTCCCCTCCACCCCCACCTCAAGTAAGGAACTGAAGTGTCATGCAGTACTCCAGGTGTGGTCTCACTAATGCCTTGTACAGTGGCAGGAACACTTTCCCACTTCTTTAGCCTATTATTTTAGTAATAAATGTCATCACTCCATTTGACTGCCTTATTACCTGCTGTACCTCCATGCTAGTGTACCGCAATTTATGCAAGAGAACACTCAGATCCCTTTGCACTGAAGCACTCTGAAGTTTCTTTCAATTTAGATAATATGTTGCCTTTCAATTCCTCTGACCAAAATGGATAATCCAACATTAATCTACCTTCAGCCTCATCTGCCAAATTTTGGCCTGTTCACCTATTAATAGCCGTTTATAGGTTTCTTCTATCTTCATTACAACATGGTGGCTCAATGGTTAGCACTGCTTCCTCTCCGCACCAGGGACCGAGGTTTGATTCCAGCCTCGGGCGACTGTGTGGAATTTGCACATTCTCCCCGAGTCTGCATGGGTTTCATCTGGGGGCTCCAGTTTTCTCCCCCCACAGTTTAAAGATGTGTCGGTAGGTGGATTGGCCACGCTAAATTGTCCCATATTGATCAGGGACATGTAGGTTAGGTTGGTTATCCTTGGGAAATACGGTATTACAGGGATAGGGTAGGGTGCACTTTGGAGGGTCAGTAATGAGCCGAATTGCCTCTACCTGCTCTGTAGGGATTCTAGGATTTATTAAGGAGCATTGTTCAGCTTTTAAACTTGATTGATCAACTTATTTTCCCACCTATTCTAGTGTCATCTGTCACTTGAAAGAATGAAATTCCTCCTCATATTTGTCTTTTATCCAGTATTCGCCCCTTGTCTGTAACTGTGCCCTAGTTCTAGATATGTATATGAGGGGAAACATCTGCTCATCGTCTACCCAGTGTGAATATCCTCCGTAACTGACCACCATGACCGAAACGTTTTAAAAAGGCTGCATTTGTTGCTGCTACAACTTCAGGGATGCACTCAAAGACCATGCAGTGGTGGTGCTGGTAATATCACAGGCTGAGAGTGAACTTGCTCACTGCCTGAACTCAGTCCTGCCACTTTATACTGTTAATCCAAAATGACACACTGGTGCAATCTCTTATTACAAAGTGTAGACTTGTTATCTCATGAAACAATGGGAACTGCCTGTCCCATGGAGTAATCTAATTCAGTCTCATGTTTCTTAATCCTGCAACACGACTTCTTCAACGACATGTCATTTGGCACAATACTATTTAATGTGAAACGATAGGAGACTGATGCACAATCAGCCTGTCCCTGAAGCCAATCAATTACTGTGGAGGGCTGTATTTGTAGAATATGCAACAGAAATACTGTATCATCACTAGTTTTGAGCACTGAATTTATAGAAAGGTTTTGAGAATGAGCGGGAAACCATCACAACAGGAGAATTCAGAAATAATGTTCTAGTAACCAATAAAGTTTATTTAGATGGGCCTAAAGTATCAAAGATTTAAACAGCAGCAGTACTGGTAAATATCCAAGATACCGATCAATCACTTTCTGCTTTTGCTGTTTGGCGTGCACGTAGTCCTGTTTGGTGGCTTCATTAGGAATGAGACGTCATCTTCAGGTAAGCTCCTGACATGCCCTCCTGAACTCACCATTGAACCAGGGTTGATCCCCTGGCTTGATGGTAATGGTTGAGTGGGGGACATGCCAGGCCATGAGGTTACAGATTGTGCCAGAGTACAATTCTGCTGCTGTTGATGGTCAACAGTGCCTCATGGATGCTCAGTCTCGAGTTAATAGATCTGTGCGAAGTCTGTCCCATTTAGCGCAGTGATAGTGCCACACAACACGATGGAGGGTATTCTCTATGAGAAGACAGGATTCATCTCTACAAGGACAGATGCCCCTGTGACAGGCGTATATTAAGTACTGATTCATCAGCTGAGGGGGATGGGCGGGAGGTGGGGGGTGCGTGGAAGACATCAGATGGTTTCCTTGCCCAAGTTTGACATCATGCATGAGACCTCATACAGTTCACAGTCTATCCTGAAGGCTCCCAGGGCAGCTTCTAACCAACTGTACTGCGGTAGGAGATTCCCATGGCTGGTGAAGGTGATCTCTGGGAAATTATCTATAAGGTGTGATTCCATAAGTTTGTTTTCATTGATTCCCTACAGTGTGGAAATGCCCTTCAGCCCAAAAAGTCCACACTGACCCTCAGAGCATCCCACCCAGACTCAGCACCGCTGTAACCCACCTAATCCACACACCCCTGAACACTACGGGCAACTTATCATGGCCAATCCACCCTAGCCTGCACATCTTTGGACTGTGGGAGGAAACCAGAGCACCCGGAGGAAAGTCACGCAGACACAGGGAGAATGTACAAACTCCACACAGTTGTTCGATGGTGGAATTGAACCTGGATCCCTGGCACTGTGAGGCAGCAGTGCTAACCACTGAGCCACCATGCCAAGTTATGCCTTGTCGAGTCTGTGAGATGGTTCTCCCAATTTAGCCCACAGGCATTAGTAAGGAGAGCTTTGCAAAGTCAACAGGGCTGCGTTTGCTGCCAATAAGGACAGCTGTTATAATCTGGCGTACTGACCTCGACATTACAGAGGCTGGGCATCAACTCTCAGATACCGCCTCCTATCTTCCCCTGGACCATGACCCCATCATGAGGCCATTGTATCAACTACGGTACTGATTTTATTTCATCTGGTGATTTCCCTCCTCCGCTTGGCTGAGCTCGTCCTCACCGTCAACAACTTCCCCTTTAACTCCTCTCATTTTCTTTAGGTCAGAGGAGTGGTCCTGGGTACCTGCAAGGGCCCTAGTTACAACTGTCTCTTCGTAGGGTACACAGAACATTCCTTGTTTCAGTCCTATTCTGACCCCCACCCACAACTCTTTCTCTGATACATTGATATTATCAGTGCTGCTTCCCTCTCTCATTGAGAATTGAAGAAGTTTATCTATTTCGCTTCCAATTTCCACCCTGCACTTGCTTTCACCTGGTCTATCTCTGACTCTTCCCTTCCCTTCCTCGACATCTCTGTTTCCATTTCTGGCAATAGACTGGCCACTAATTTTCACTATAAACCCACCGACTCCCACCGCTACCTGGGCTAAACATCCTCACACCCCCCTTCCTGAAAAGAATCCATCTCATTCTCTCAGTTCCTCCATCTCTGTCGCACATGTTCAGATGAGGCCAACTTCGACAGGGGAGCCTCCGAAATGTCCACATTCTTCCTCAACTGAGGATTCCCCAGCTCCATTGTCGACAGGGCCCTCAACCAGGTCCGACCCATCTCCCACACTTCACCTCTTCTCTTCCGTCCCGCAATGGTGATAGGATTCTCCTTGTCCTTACCTACCATCCCACCAGCAGCCACATCCAGAAGACCATCAGACGACATTTCCACCAAATACACTAGATAGGGTCTTCTCTCTCTTTGAGCTCTATCCTGTCGTTTACTCCCTACCCCATCCCTCTCCCTGTTTTCTGCATATAAACTGATGTTTTCCCAGTTACCATCAGTTCTGACGAAGGGTCACTGGACCCGAAACTCTGATTTTTTCTTCACAGGTGCTGCCGGACCTGCTGAGCTTTTCCAGCAACTTCTGTTTTTGTTCCTGTGTTTGCTGTTGTTATTTCTGATACCTGAGTTAATGCCAATGGTCTGAGTTCATTGCTCTTTTGAGATATTTTGGTACAACACAGTATCTTTTTGTTCTGATACATGTATGATTTCAGATTACCAAATAAATGCCAAATTTTCAAGAGGATTTGAAGTGCGCTAATGAGTTGTACAAAACTGTAGCATGAACCGTAAACTTGTTGCTTCTGTTAAAAGGAAGCAACTCCACCATCTGGCAGGACATATCTCACAGGTGGATTGGTTTAGACACACCAAAATCCTCCCTGGCAGTCTAGGTTTACCTCTTATTTACCGCATTGCTTCTTCTGGGATCTTGCTGTGTGGAAAATGGCTGGCACATATGCCAACATATGTCTCTGCACTCTTAACTTTGATGTTGGCGAAATGTTCAAAGATAGTTTAAAGGCTTCATAAGACATTGTACAAATTTAAAGCCTCTGCCTAGCATGTGACATCTAATATCACCATTTATCAAGCGATTCATATTTTTACATAAACAAAATAAAATGCCAACAGTTTAAAACTCCTTCAAGGCTGGGAGTGCATAATAGACAGAAATCCAACCTTGGGATTCAGATAACTGAAACCTGCTGATATTTGCTCTAGGGATTTTATGACGTCACCCTAGCCCTTTAATTGAATTACAAGGGTAGAATTGTCTAAGTGCAATTATTCTCCAGGTATGTATTATTCTCTACTGTCTTTAACAATTCCATATGTACATAATGTAAGCAACATTCTGAAAGTGTATACATTACCATCTGGTGTAAGACACTTGGATTTAGGGATAAAGTTTAGATTTTTGGATTTTGATGTGGTTGCAGCTAAAGGCTCAGATTTCTACTCTTAACAGGGAGGCACTGCAGGGTACTGGGGAAAAAAAAGCTTCATTCAAACAAGGGGATTTTGCCATTCATTTTTCTTTCTGTCATCTAGTATAAACTTGTGTTAAAACAAGCATAAAGAGGTACTGCCCACCTCTCTGTGGTCCTGCCTTCATCAACATGCTCAGCAGCACTCACAATGCACAATACATTTTAGGAAAAGCAGTCCATTTGATCAGCAGCCCATTTATCAGCTTAACCATATGGTTCCCACATCAGTGCACTATGGCTGCACTGTATACCATCCATGCACAGCAATAACTTGATGAGCCTTTTTTTGCAGTATTTCCACCTGGCCAGACAAACACAGCTGACATGTGGGAACACCATCATCTCCAACTCACATGCCATCTTTACCTGGAAATATAAGACTATTCCTTCATCATGTCTAGGTCAAAATTTGGAACACCAGCTGACAGCATTTGACCTTTACCACCACGGACTGCAGCAATTCAAGAATAAGTTCAACATTACCTTCTCAAAGGCAAAGAGGGATGGGTGATAAATGCAGGCCCTGCTCACATCCTCAGAATAAATATGTAAAATGGCAACTCCCATATCATTTCCTAACTGGTCCCTTAAGAGACTGGATTTCTAATTCCTGTCTGCAGCTGTTTTGTATAACCCAGCAAAAGCAGAGCTTGGAGCTGATGTGAGGAGCCCGAAGCAAATGCCGACTACAGCGACATTTATTGCTTTCTCTGCTGTCGCTGAGCAGCTCCATGAGGAATTTTAGTAACTCTATTGCCTTGTGTCAGTGACAACACAGGGCCCACAGGATGAACACTTTGGGACTACAACTCTTTGCCCTCCAGAAATACAATTTTCAAACCTAAAATGGTTCTGCTGTTGATGAACCTATTTAAAACGGGGAGGGGTGAAGAATGTCCCCAGTGCAAAGAGAAGTGTCTGTACGAGGGAGTGAATATTTGTGAGAGACAGTGTCAGAAAATGTGATAGGTAAAAACACCAAGAAGGATAAAGTATGGCCTGCACTTTCTGGTGACTTCAGGGTATTAGGTGCCAGACATTAATAAACCCTGCCAGTTTAGTGATAAGGATGTCATTCTACCAAGCAACAGAACTTTATTCCTAATTACAGAGAATTTAAATCATACAAATAGGCCATTCGCACTGACCTTGCGGTTCAGATGAGTTAAAATGGACATGCTAGTATTTATGCACCATACAAGCCTAGCCCTGACTCACATCGTATCACCCAATGAGCATAACGGAACTAGTAATCCAAAGGCTCCAGTTAATACAGGTTCAAATCCCACTAAGGCATTGGATGGAATTTAAATTTAATTAATAACAAAAGAAAGCGAAAGGTGGAATTGAAATGTGGTTTCATTAATGGTGATAATACACTGATCACTAAGTGTAATAAAAAGCCCGTCTGGTTCACTAAGGTCTTCCAGAAAAGGAAATCTGCGCTGCAAAAGGATCCTTAAACAGCACCTTCCAAACCCACGATCACTCCCATCAAGACAAATGCTGCAGGTGTGCGGGATAACCATCATCTGAAAATTTCCCCTCAAGCCACTTACTTTCCCAACTGGAAATTATATTGCCGTTCCTTCACTGTCACTGAACCAAACTCCTGCAATTTTCTTCCTACTGGCACTGTTCATCTACCTACATCGCATGGACAGTAGTTCAAGAAAGCAGCTCACCAACACCTTCTCAAGGGCAGCTAAGAACAAGCAATAAATGATGCCCACTTCTCATCAAAGAATTAAATAAACTTTCCATCCCTTTCACCCTCGTGCATTTATTGAGTTTCCCGTTAAGCGTACTTATGCTACCTACTTCCACTAATCCACTTTGCCACCGGCTTTATAGAACTTCATTCATTCATATCACATTTGGAACATTGCTTTCAGTTCTAGGCGCTACACTATCAGGAGGATGTGGAGGCTTTGGAGAAGTTACAGAAAATATATACCAGGGACCAAGATATTGCCTGGCTTGGAGAGAATCAGGTATGAGGAGAGAGTGAACGTTGGAGGCTAGGAGTTTAGGGTGGGAGATGAGGTGTGTGTGAGTGCCTGATAGAGGTTTTACAAAATTATGAAAGGCATGGATATAATGGATTGTTGGAGCTTCTTCCCAGGATAGAAATGTCAATTACTAGGGAACATAGGTTGAAGTTAAAAGGGGGAAGATTTTCTTTATACAGTGGAACGCAGTGCCAGAGGATGTGGTCGATGCAGATGTAATAACAAAGTTTAGAAGGCATCTTGACAGATAGGTTAATAGGCAGGAAATGGAGGGATACATGGAGGGATACAGGCAGGATACAGGAGAAAGGCAAGATAATAAAATGTGAGGCTGGATGAACACAGCAGGCCAAGCAGCATCTCAGGAGCAGAAAAGCTGACGTTTCGGGCCTAGACCCTTCATCCTGAGATGCTGCTTGGCCTGCTGTGTTCATCCAGCCTCACATTTTATTATCTTGGAATTCTCCAGCATCTGCAGTTCCCATTATCTCTGATACAGGAGAAAGGCTTTTAGTTTAGAAAGCCATCATGTCTTCAAGGCAGAAATTGATAAATTCTTGATCTCACAAGGAATTATGGGCTACAGGGAGAGTGTGGGTAAGTGGAATTGAAATGCCCATCAGCCATGATTAAATGGCAGAGTGGACTCAAAGAGGCGAATAGCCCTACTTCCACTCCTATGTCTTGTGGTATTATGTGTCAGCTTGGGTTGGTCTGCCAATGGGACTGTTCCTGTGCTAAACTGTTCTGTGTTCATTTTATGATTAAACAACATTTCCCCTCAATTTCCTACTGGGATTGTTTTTGGTGACAATCTTTTATGGCTCCTAATTTTGGATTCCTCCACATGTGCCAATATCTTCTTTATGTCTAACCTGTCAAACACTTCCATAATTTTAAAGATTAGATCTCCCTTTCTAGAAAGGCGAGACCCTGCTTTATTCTGTCTTTGTTTGTAATTACAATAACAGAGCAATAGTTCAGTCCTCTTATATTTTTTACACCTCCTCCAGTGTCTCTATTTCCTCCATATTATAAGACCAGAATTGTTTGCAGTTCTCCAGGTATGGTCTACGTCACATTTGCTGATGCGATCTAGGCACATATGTTTTTAAAGTAACAACTAACCTGTTGTTCAATTTTACTCCAAGAATGAATTCCATATGTTGTTTACATTTTTATAGCCTCAGTTGCCAGTCTGTATCCTTTTGACTCAAAGAAGGTGCTGGAATCCTGTGTTGTCTTCCTTGGTTATCCTCCATACCAAGAGGAATTCCCTCCTTGCTTCCAAATGTTGGGTATCTTTAACAACCGGCTCAGTCATGAAACAAAAATTAATATCTTAATATCTCATTCCAAAAAGCAACCTCTCTAACAATGTAGTACACACGGAAATCTGTCTTGAGTGAGGCTAAAACACACACCTCCAAGTTTGGCTGAATTAGTGCAGACTTCCACAGAATCATCAACATTTTAAGAGCAAAGTAATTTACTCAATAAAACTCTCCATCAAAAAATCCATTTTCTTCATCCAGGTTCACTGAATACAATGAAAGGGAAGGAAAACGAAACTAAACTTCAGATTTAAGAGGGGCAAAAAGTGAATAATGCCCTTAGCTGATAAAAGTAACTTACATTTTAAGTCACACAGCTCACATTAAAACAAACCATCACTGACAGTCAAACATGGGGTAAGACAGATGACGGGTCGGAGGAGGGTGCAACAGGTGGAAGAGGCACAGTTTGTACATCTCAGCAACTCAGCAAGGATTGTTCCCTTTTTCATGCGGCCATCACTGACTCGGTTACACATGGGCCACACAATGTCACAAGAAATTAAGTTGGCTATTTTTAATCTGGCGTGTCCTTTGCCTATTCAGGAGCTAAGCAGCCCACAACAGCTGACAAGTTTTGACCGCTCTTACTTCCTGTACAGTGCTTAGATTCATTCAGTTCAGTAAAGGCCTTTCAGCTCATTGAGTCCACAAGGTCAAGAACCATCACCAAGGGTCAACTAATCCCAATTTCCTGCACTTGTCCCATTACCTTGAATGTTATGATATTTAAAGCGCTCATTCAAATTTTTAAAAAATGTTTCTGGCCTCCACTACCTTGCCAGGCAGTGCATTCCAGCCACTGAGTGAAAAAGCTGTTTTTCCCAATTCTCCTGCCCCTTACCCTAAAACTATGCCCTCTTATGATTGACCCCTCAACCACGGGAACAGCTGCTCTCTATTTACGCTGTCCATATCTCTCATAATCTTATACACATCAATTGTTTTCCCACTCCGTCTTCTCTGCTGTAAAGAAAACAATCCAAGTCTACCTAGTGTCTCCTGACAGCTCAATTTCTCCATCCCAGGCAACATCCTGGTGAACCTCCTCAATCCCCTCTAGTGCTAATACATTCTTCCTGCAGTGAGGTGCACACGGGACTCCAGCTGTGACTGACAAATGCTCTGTACAATTCCAACATCACCTCCTTGCTCATACACTCTATGCCCTGACTGATGAAGGCAAGTGTCCCATATGCCTTAGCTATCCTATTCATGTGGTCTGCTCCCATAACATTCCTAAGACCTACCCACAAAGCCTCGTTTGATATCTTCCTAGATATCATCTCTCCTTATCGCAGTAATTGACACCTTTATTAGTGCTGCTATATCACCACACCTTTTACACCCTCCTCTGTGTCGTCTAAAGATCCTATACCCCGGAATATTGAGTTGCCAGTTCAGCCCTTCCTTGTGATGGCAACAATATCATACTTCCATGTATTAATCCATGCCTCTAACTCATCAGTTTTATCTATGACACTCCTAGCATTAAAGTAAAGACCATCCAACCTTGTCTTACTCTCTTCACACTTAACATAGCTGAACTCACTGCCACTTGCTTCCTCAGTGGTAGCATGATGTGTCTCTGCTTCATTGATACTCGGTGTCCCTATCTGTCCCAGATTAGTTTAAACACTTCCCAGCATCACTCGCAAATTTCCATCTCTGGCAGCCACCTGGAAACCGATATCCATTTCAAGTCTACCGCCTCCCACGGCTACCTAGAATACACCTTCTCTCACCCACCTTCCTGCAAAAATGTCATCTCCCATTCCCAATTCCTTCGCCTCCACCGCATCTGCTCCCGAGATGTGGCATTTCACTCCCAGACATCCCGGATGTCCTCGTTCTTCAAGGACTGCAACTTCCCCTCCACAGTGGTCGAAAACGCCCTTGAACATGTCTCCCGCATTTCCTGCAACTCATCCCTCACATTGCCTCCCCACAATAACAACCAAAAATCCCCCTCATCCTCACGCACCACCCCACCAACCTCCGGATCCAACACATCATCCTCCGCTACTTCTGCCATCTGCTATCTGACCCCACCATCAAAGACATTTTTTCTCTCTCCACCCTTATCTGCTTTCTGGAGCGACCACTCTCTCCGTGACTCCCTTGTCTGCTCCACACTCCCCTCCAGCGCCAACACACCCGGCACTTTTCTCTGCAACCGCAGCAAGTGCTACACCTACCCCCACACCACCTCCCTCACCCCCATCACAGGCTCCAAGAAGACCTTCCAAATCAAACAGGTGTTCACCTGCATGTCTGCTAATTTGGTATACTGCATCCGCTGTTCGCGTTGTGGCTTCCTCTACATTGGAGAAACCAAGCGGAGGCTCGGGGACTGCTTTGTGGAACACTTACGCTTTGTTTGCGACAAACAACTGCACCTCCCAGTCATGAACCATTTCAACTCCCCCTCCAGCTCCTTGGACAACATGTCCATCCTGGCCCTCCTGCAGTGCCACAACGATGCCACCTGAAGGTTGCAGGAACAGCAACTCATATTCCGCTTGGGAACTCTGCAGCCCAATGGTATCAATGTGGATTTCACAAGCTTCAAAATCTCCCCTCCGCCTACTGCATCCCAAAACCAGCACAGCTCGTCCCCACTTCCCTAACCTGTCCTTCCTCCCACGTATCCCCTCTCCTACCTACTAGCCTCATCCCGCCTCCTATCCCCTCCCTAACTCCCCACCTACGCTCACATTTACTGGATCCATCCCCACCTCTTTGACCTGTCTGTCTCCTCTCCACCTATCTTCTCCTTTATCCACCTTCTATCTGCTCGCCCTCTCCCTATTTATTTAAGAATCCCCTTTCGCTCCCCCATTTCTGAAGAAGGGTCTAGACCCGAAACATCAGCTTTCCTGCTCCTCTGATGGTGCTTAGCCTGCTGTGTTCATCCAGCTCTACACCTTGTTACCTGCAAGGATGTTGGTCCCAATGTGGTACAGGTGCAGATCATCCACTTTGTACGAATCCCAACTTACCCAAAAACAGTCTCAGTGATCCAGGAATCTAAAACTCTCCCTCTTGCACCAACTCCTTATGGCAGCAATCTTTTCTAATTAGAAAACTCCGACACAATCAGTACGGGGACATTTACATCCGCCTCTGTGAAAAATAACAGCTAAGCTTTATAGAACATTGAATCACCACAGTTAAACCATCTGTGTTTATAGCTTATAAAACATACTTGTTTTCAGTTGTAAAGACTTCTGACTAATTAATTTTCTTTTCTCCATTCTTGTTGAGCTATATATCATCTGTTAGTGTCCTGTCTAGTTTAGAAGTGCTACTGTATACCACGAGCTTGTCTATATTCTCTATGTTGCCATACAGACTCTTGTATTTCTAGGAGAGGTCAGTGGACAGGGATTAGGTACAGCAGTTTTTCCTAATGAGGGATCAGTCATTGTTATCTCACTCTTGCCTGAGATGGAGCATCATGGAATCATATTCCACTGCAGAGACAGGAGTGAAGAATCCATTACAACAGGGAGGAAGTCCTACACTGTTGTAGGTGCCACCTTATGGCTGCGATTTTAAATTGCATTGCTGTCTGGTCACTCGTGTGTGTAACAAGGCACTATTCAAATCAGAGTTAGGACGTTCTCTCTGGTGTCCAATAATTATCTCCCAAATGTATGACTACAACAGATTACCTGATCATGTTCCTCAGTTTGTGGGACCTTCCTGTGCACCGGTTTGCTGCTATGCTTGCTGGTTACAATGAGCTGAATGGCCATAGACCATGGATCAAACGTGACCATTGCACAGCACACAGTGCTGCACTGGGTAGTACATTCGCTAGCCAAGACACGGGGTTGGGGGCGGGGCGGGGGGGGGGCGCAGGGAGCAAGGGAGGAGGAATTTGGCAGAGAGAGAGTGATAAACGTAAATATATGAGGGCGTAGAGGGGAGCATGGGTGAAGACGGTGCATTGGCTACAGAAACTGATTCATGACTTTTATGTTTTCCAAATGACAAAGATCCATCCAGCACTTTAGAGTGCAGCTTTGACATTAGTAGAAATCAAGTAAATAACCTGTTGTTTCATGTCATTGCATGTGCACACATTAATTAAACTCTCCCACATGGCCAACGATGAGGTAGCTCTGATATTAAGTCATCAAGCCAGCACTATTTAAGTGAAAGGATGGAAGTGGGGAGAAAAACAAGACAATGTCAACTATAATTTTCCTTAATGATTTGAATGTTCTCGACATCTGTTCTGGTCATCAATTGAATTCTCGAATTCAGAATCATAATAGTTCAGCACAGAACTGTCACATCATGGCTGGAGGGAAAAGAATACATGGGAATAAATAATTGGGCAAACCCCTTTGTGAGAAACCCCAACTCCTTTATCAATCTCCCAGTCCCTGGGTCCCTGCACCTACCTTGGATGAGTACCCCAGAGGCGCTAGCTAATAATCCATAAAAATGAGAGTTTATACCTCACATGGACATTTGGAGAATTTGAATTCTGTTTTAAAAGTCGAGAAATAAAAAGCGGTTATGAATAAAAGTGACCATTAAGATGTTGGAATGATTGTTATCCAGAGGGCGAAGGAAATTCAGCTTTTGATACATTTCTGGTTACCAGTGGTGAATGAAGTTATGGAAACGGTGTAAACAAAATGCCTTGAAGTGTTTGATCAGCCATGATCGTACTAAATGGTGAAACAGGCTTGATGGGATGAATGGTCAACTTTTGTTTCTCTGTTAACAAGCGCTATTTGATGCCCTTAGCTGCTCCAGTCCATACAGATGGCACTGTAGCTCAGGGTTAGCTCTGCTGCCTCACTGCACCTGGGTTCAATTCCAGCCTCAGCCACTGTCCGTGTGGAGTTTGCACAATCTCCCTGAGTCTGCGTGGGTTTTCTACGGGTGCTCCGGTTTCCTCCCACAGTCCAAAGATGTGCAGGTTATTGGCCATGCAAAATGCAGGGTTGTCGGGGATAGGGAAGGGGGATAGGTATGCGTGGGATACTCTTTGGCAGGTCGGTGCAGGTTCTATCGGCCGAATGGTCTCATTCCACACTGTAGGAATTCTACGTGGTTGCACCATACTCAGGTGCATCAAATCAGGGCAAGTAGGGATGGCTAATAGATGCTGCTTTTACAAGGGATACTCAAATCTTAATAATTTTTAAAAAATCATTTCAACTGAAAATAATGTCCACAGATGAACTCTCCTTTCCTCCCACTTTATATAATCAGAAATGACCTCCTTTCACACTCAAGGTATCAAATCCAAACGGAACAATTTAGATTTCCACTATACAAGATCCTAAGAGAAGTACTCTCCATTAATCAGAACAGATCTGACGAAGGGTAACCAGATTCGCAACACTAACTCTATTTCTCCTCACAGATGCCACCAATGTGCTGAGTTTCTCCAGCACGTTCTGTTTTTGCTTCAGATATTGAGCATCTGCAGCTCTTCCTTTATTACACGCATGCTTCTTCTATACAGAGCCCAACAAGGTAACCCCCTCTCACTCACTCACTCTCAGGTCAGGTCTAATAGGGAGAAAAAAAACCAGAATCATTCACTGTGACTGTGTACTGTAAGAGGGGAATGGGTTACCAGATGCTTGGGTCTGCTTTGCCCTGAAGGTGTGTGTGGTTTGTTTAGCTTATGATGTTTGTCAAGGCAGATTCTGTGCCTTTGAAACATTAATTTGACAGTGATAATGGATCAGCTTTGATTGATTATGTGTGGCAATGCTCAATTGTTTCTGTCACAGTCTTTCACTAATTGTGAAAGACATCCTTTTCATAATACTTTGTCCCAGTTTGGAATCAAAGCAAAGGGGCATAATGATGTAACAATGTTCCTAACAGTGAGCATCTGCTTCATCACCGAGTGTGAGAAGGATCGAGTGGAAGTTTTTAAATATCCAATTTCACGTATGAACTTTGGTCTACTAGGTGCTGATTATAACGAACAGCATTATCTTCAAATCGTCCACGTTCTGAGACGCTTCATTGTTCTCTAATAGGTTTTGTAGATGCAGGGAGTCGCTGTGACTTTCTTCACCACTCATTTTATTTAATGAATTTAATTCATGGTTGTATTATAAGCCTGACTATCTACTGCCATTATTTATCAATCAAAGAGATTAGGAACTTACGATAACAATTCATCATACTTCCTATGTGGCAAAAGGGTTCCTTATGCAACCTGGGACCAATTAACGAGGCAATTTCATGAACAGGGTTATCTTTTGGGTTTAGAACATAACTTCCGCGCAGAAACTGTCCTTTGTATTAAGCATGATATGAAGTAACGGGTGTCGAACTGAATCACAACACTACTTCCCCGATTCAATACATTTCAAACTCATATTTCAGGTAATAGAAATAACAGGAGGAAGAACATGCAGAGTTCTGGGATAGAGAGTGGGGGTGTGGCATTATCTGAATTTCTCTTTAGGAGGGCCACCTTGGATAAGATGGGTTTAACGGTCTACCTCTATGCTGTGAAGATTTTATGATTGAAATACTTGATAAACTAATTTCAGAGGGGACACGAGCTAAAGAATAAGTACGTCACAACAAGGAAACAATGCAAATGAAACAGTCCATGTTGGTATTTCCTGTCTGTGCAAGTGGAGATTCTAATCACATTGACATGATGTGGAGGTGCCGGTGTTGGGCTGGGGTGGACAATGTCAGAAATCACACAACACCAGGCTATAGTCCAAAGCTTGTGTTTTGTGACATGTGATTTCTGACCTCATTTTGATGTGCCCTGTTCAATATTTCTTAATCCCCCTAGCCAATCCAATTATGAATACAGATACAGTTTCTGTCTCAATCACTACAGCGGGAAGTAAACCTCGGAGCTCACAGCTTTTAAGAGACATCCGTTGTCCACTGTTCTAAATGTCTCACACATATCTTTGTGTATGTCTCCTCGCTTAAGACTCCTCAAATAATGAAAACAGCGCTCACAATTTCAGAAATACATCAACTATGTAATAAAGTGTGCAGACCACAGATACAGGCCATTTGGCCCAACATGTACGTTACAAATTCTATCCCATGGGTATACCGCAAAACAGATTCAATTATACATGCCTATCTTTCCTCATGCTACTCAGCATCCTTGTGAATGTGTATTTGACCTTTGAAGTTCCAACCTTTCTTATGGGTTGCAATGGCCCATTGGCTTCTCTAGTCTACATGCCATGTGGTTAATCTGTAGCAGGAATAAAAACTGTTCAGCGCATCATGTAGCCTCCTCACAAAGTTCAGATACTGGGAGCTAATACATGTATTGCTTATTTGCAGTCCCCCTTAGCAGATCTTGCCTTCACTCAGCCTCCCAGTCGCATTCAGTCAAGCGAAAAGGACAAGCAAACAATGTATACAAAGTACAACAAAACTAACTGCTGCCTAGGTGTCAGAGATAATGGGAACTGCAGATGCTGGAGATTCCAAGATAATAAAATGTGAGGCTGGATGAACACAGCAGGCCAAGCAGCATCTCAGGAGCACAAAAGCTGACGTTTCGGGCTCTGATGAAGGGTCTAGGCCCGAAACGTCAGCTTTTGTGCTCCTGAGATGCTGCTTGGCCTGCTGTGTTCATCCAGCCTCACATTTTATTATCTTGCTGCCTAGGTGTGTTGGGGCTCGGTAGCGTGGGAGGTTCGCACACATGCTTGGTATCACACAATTTCAAACAAATCTGCATCACTGAGACCATTTTAAAACAGCTGTTAAAAAAGGAAATTTAATTCTAATTAATTTGTGCATATGGAGGACGCAGAACCAGCAGGGTGATGAACTGCAATAGGAATTTACACAATATCAACATTTTTACACATTGACAGCAAACAACTTGGGTCCAGACAGGGGTTAGAGAGATTTAAATTTCACATCTAGAAGTCTGCAATGATTACAAGTCCCCCTGTTCTCCCACATGTGTACCACATGGCAAGAGGTAATATTGGTGTGAATAAGAGGGCGTGGCTAGGGACTCTGCAGACGCCAAATCATGAAAATCCAACCTTATGAAAGTTGCACGCGTGATTTTTTAAAAAATTCCCTGATGGCTAGCAAGACTATCTAGTGGGCCAGTGACTCAGAGACACGGCTTAGGCCATCTCCCTGTTCATGTGACATGTGACATGGCCATGGCATTAAAAAGTGGCCTCGATCCAAGTCCTGGCAGGGTGTGCTTGGCAGCTGAGAGATTAAAGCAATAATTTTGAAACCACATGTGAGCTATAAACAGAGCTGAAGGTTTATCATTGAGGCCAAGGTCCAAGCTATTGCTCAGAAACTTCTGCCTCATAAGCTGTCAAAGCTATCATTAGAAAAGACAGTGCATTTAACCGCAGCTCTATGTCTCAAAAGTGTCTAATACAACACTGATGAGCATTGTATAGTAATATGACCTCACACTGGAAAGAGAACACCATGATGTCAGAATTGCTGGATGATAAAAAATGCCAAGAAACATTTAATTCACCTTCTACCAAACTTCTAGAATTATAGCACAAATACTGATGAATTACAGTGACCAATCTCTGTTGATGAGTCTATGACAGGCCCAGACATGAGGGGAGGAAAATCCTCTAGCAGGGACAAGGGTGGGAAAACATAGATCTAAAGTCACCTGTTCTTTTCCTACATACTCCAATCGCCTTTCTCTTGCATCCCAAAATAAAATCCTGCAAGAACAGAGAACTGAGTCACTGGCACTGTTGTTTTGTTCTTCTTTGGGAGTGTAGGATCAATTACTTAACTCTTGTATACAAAAAAAATCCAGTCTTGTTCAATTTGTTGTCTCCAAACTTCCAGGAGTTTAGAAATAAAGATCAGTATAGTACAGGAGGAGGGCATTTGAAAAGGCAACA
The DNA here is from genome assembly GCF_030684315.1 of Stegostoma tigrinum. Classification (NCBI taxonomy): domain Eukaryota; kingdom Metazoa; phylum Chordata; class Chondrichthyes; order Orectolobiformes; family Stegostomatidae; genus Stegostoma; species Stegostoma tigrinum. The sequence goes on along the minus strand of NC_081363.1, from coordinate 4,366,767 downwards.
TTTGCTATTCTTTCACTGTGGCTTGCCAATCATACTTGGGCTAACATTAAACGTTTCTCCCTGTTAAACTGCCTTCTCATCAGTTAATTAGATTGATAACTAGAAATTAAGTGAAACTTCATTTCTTTTTGGACTAATCAGAAATAACACCACAGATCTGCCATTACAAGGAGCTTAGTAGAGGCAACAGCAATTGTTGACTGGATCCTGTAAGTTTTTTGCAGGAAACAAAAATTTACTGGATTCAATTTTAAGCAGCATTCCAAATAGTTTCCAAAACCTCAATCAAACATGATTTTGACCATTGACATTTCAGTGCTATATCTGATTCATCATTGTAACTATTGAGCAGTACAACAGCACCCTAGTTGCGTCTGAACTGCAAAATGTTTGAAGTGTAAAATATGTTCCATTCAGTTTTGGCAATCACTTCTAGTGCTCGATGATGTGAGGCACTCGGTTGCTACATTGCTTGCAAACCTTTTGTGGCGAACTGAGATGAATAAGTGTCAAGAGCAGCACCAGGCAGAGCTAAAAATTAGACACCAATCTGGTGAAGCTGTAACAGAGGGCTACGTGCACATGAAACAGTGCAAGCAACATGCAACAGATAAAGCTATGCAAACCCAGATAAATCAAATCAAAATAAGAAAAAAGAAAAGCCGGAAACCTGAACAAATCAGTCAGCATGTGTTAGGAGAAAATGTTACTGTTTTAGGTTGATGACCTTTCAACAGAACTTGAGGAATAGACATTGAAGAGCTTTTAAATGAGGAAGCGAGATCAAAGGATGTGGTAAGACCAGAGAAGTGCAATTGTTCAGAGATAATGGGAACTGCGGATGCTGGAGAATTCCAAGATAACAAAATGTGAGGCTGGATGAACACAGCAGGCCAAGCAGCATCTCAGGAGCACAAAAGCTGACGTTTCGGGCCTAGACCCTTCATCAGAGAGGGGGATGGGGAGAGGGAACTGGAATAAATAGGGAGAGAGGGGAAGGCGGACCGAAGATGGAGAGTAAAGAAGATAGGTGGAGAGAGTATAGGTGGGGAGGTAGGGAGGGGATAGGTCAGTCCAGGGAAGACGGACAGGTCAAGGAGGTGGGATGAGGTTAGTAGGTGGCTGGGGGTGCGGCTTGGGGTGGGAGGAAGGGATGGGTGAGAGGAAGAACCGGTTAGGGAGGCAGAGACAGGTTGGACTGGTTTTGGGATGCAGTGGGTGGGGGGAAGAGCTGGGCTGGTTGTGTGGTGCAGTGGGGGGAGGGGACGAACTGGGCTGGTTTAGGGATGCAGTAGGGGAAGGGGAGATTTTGAAACTGGTGAAGTCCACATTGATACCATTAGGCTGCAGGGTTCCCAGGCGGAATATGAGTTGCTGTTCCTGCAACCTTCGGGTGGCATCATTGTGGCACTGCAGGAGGCCCATGATGGACATGTCATCTAGAGAATGGGAGGGGGAGTGGAAATGGTTTGCGACTGGGAGGTGCAGTTGTTTGTTGCGAACTGAGCGGAGGTGTTCTGCAAAGCGGTCCCCAAGCCTCTGCTTGGTTTCCCCAATGTAGAGGAAGCCGCACCGGGTACAGTGGATGCAGTATACCACATTGGCAGATGTGCAGGTGAAGCTCTGCTTAATGTGGAATGTCATCTTGGGGCCTGGGATAGGGGTGAGGGAGGAGGTGTGGGGACAAGTGTAGCATTTCCTGCGGTTGCAGGGGAAGGTGCCAGGTGTGGTGGGGTTGGAGGGCAGTGTGGAGCGAACAAGGGAGTCACGGAGAGAGTGGTCTCTCCGGGAAGCAAAAGTGCAATTGTTCAGCCTTGCCACTTCCTTTATTTCTTTATGGGATGAGGACGTCACTGGCCAGGCAGCATTTATTGCCCATCCCTAATTGCCCAGAGGGCAGTTTAGAGTCAACCACATTGCTGTGGGTCTGGAGTCACGTGTAGGCCAGAGCAGGTAAGGATGGCAGTTTCCTCCCTAAAGGACATTAGTGAACCTGATGAGTTTTTCCTCTCAATCGGCAATAGATTCATGGTCATCATTAGATTCTTAATTCCAGATTTTTTAAAAATTGAATTCAAATTTCACCATCAGTCGTGGCAGGATTCGAACCTGGGTGCCTAGAACATTATCTGTGTCTCTGGATTAACAGTTCAGCAATAATAACACTAGGCCATTGCCTCCCCAGTAGTGGTGTAATTAGACTGGTATGGGGGGGATATTCCAGAACGTGGTGAGTGTGATTGTCCTTTACATTTGACTGAATGCGGCATCAAAAAGCCCTGGAGAAACTGAATTTAAGGCAAATCTATGGGCAAACTCTCCATTAGATGGAGTTATACATTGCACTGAGGAAAATGGCTATGCTTGTTGAAGGTCGCTTTTCTCAGTCCCAGCACATCACTGTAGTTCACTGGGGAGTGACCTGAAATATCTTCAGTTGCTCGACCGCATCTTTACTAATTTGCCAGCTACAGATGCATCTGTCCATGATAGCAGCGGTAAGAGTGACCATCGCACAGTCCTTGTGGAGACAAAGTCCTGCCTCCACATTGAGAACAATCTCCATCATGCTGTGTGGCACTATCACTGCACTAAATGGGACAGGCTTTGCACTAAGATCTAGCAACACAAGACTGGGCTTCCACGAGGCACTGTTGACCATCAACAGCAGCAAAATTGTACTCCAGCACAATCTGTAACCTCATGGCCTGGCATATCCCCCAGTCAACCATTACCATCAAGCCAGGGGACAAAGTCAGAAGTCACATGATGCCAGATCGTGGTCCAACAGGATTATTTGAACTCACATGCTTTTGGAATGCAGCCCCTTCCTCAGGTGCAGTGAGACAGAAGAGTACACAGAACCAGGATTTATAAGTAAAGAGATCAAGAGCAAAGTGATCTAAAGATCATACAACTGGTGTGAGTGCAGTGTTAGATAATTAAGACTCTGCAGGTGACCAAGAGTGTAAGATGGTGCGTAAAGTGTCAACAGCTGAAGAAGAGTCACTGAAAGTGGCATTGCAGGTGGAGAACACCGTCAACAAGGCATGTGGCATGCTTGCCTTCATCGGCTGGGCTAGTGAGTCTAAAAATTGGCAGGTAATGTTGCAGCTTTATAGAACCTTAGTTAGGCCGCATTTGGAATATTGTGTTCAATTCTGGTTGCCACACTACCAGAAAGATGTGGTGGCTTTGGGGAGGGTACAGATGTTGCCTGGTATGGAGGGCATTAGCTATGAGGAGAGGTTGGAGAAACTTAGGTTGTTCTCACTGGAACGACAGAGGGTGAGGGGTGACCTGATAGAGGTCAACAACATTATGAAGGGCACGAACAAGCATACCTAAAAATGATGTGTCAACCTCGTGAAGCCACCAAACAGGACCACGTGCACACCAAATAGCGATAGCAGCAAGTGATAGACAGAGCTAAGCAATCCCATAACCAACGGATCAGATCTAAGCTCTGCAGTCCTGCCACATCCAGTCGTGAACGGTGGTGGACAATTAAATAACTCGCTGGACGAGGAGGCTCCACAAATATTCTCATTCTCAATGATGGAAAAGCTGTCATAGGTGCAAGAGACTCGGCCTAAGCATTTGCTGCTCCATCACTGTCTCCTCTGGTGGTACCAGGCCACACAGATATCAGTCTTCAGCCAATGTGGTTCACGCCACATGATATTATGGTTGGAGGCAGCGCATACTGCAAAAGATATGGTGCCTGAAAACATTTCAGCGATAGTACTGAAGATCTGTGCTCTAAAGCCTCAGCCATTTACTGTATAATTCACACCAGCATTAGGCCTTCCATTTTGAGTACAGCTTGGGCTCAGTGTGGTGAAAGAGATTGTGCAGGTGGAGTACCTTTGGGGGAAGGGTAGGAGGGCACTTGATATCTTCTGGAGGGAATGAGGTTGTGGGTGAGGAAGCAGGTGGAAATAAAAGGGAAACGTTTTCTGCTGCTAATGTTTAAAGTATGTGTCATCTGACTCCAGGAAAGTAACAATGATTTATAAGTATTGTCTGTGCTACCATTTTACATGAAGTGAAACCCTATCTGTATTACTTACTGTAGCTGCTACAAGCCTTTACCCCTGAGGTTCCAGGACTTTTTCTTTTAACTGTGGAAATGGATCCAGATTTTGTTGTTCATTAACATAACCTCAAGGCCAATTGCAACAAAAGCATTTGTGAATATGTATTTCCTTTGCGACCTTTGGAAGATAAGTGTTTACAGCATACTATGAGCACTGTGTTCCCATGTGGCTTATGAACGTTTAAACGGACACTGCCTTTGTTCAGAAATCTCTGGTTTGGATATGTTTTTGTCACAAAGTTAGGGCAAGTTATGCTGTAAAGTACACGTAGTTATATTAGACTTGAAACATTAATTCTGTTCCTCTCAGCTGATATGGAGTTCATCCAGCACCTTCTAGCTCAATCAGAATTTCTGAAGGGCCTAGGCCCGAAACGTCAGCTTTTGTGCTCCAAAGATGCTGCTTGGCCTGCTGTGTTCATCCAGCCCCACACTTTGTTGTCTCCAGATCTGAGGACGGGTCACCGGACCCGAAACGTTAACTCTGTTTTTTGCCTTGATAATAAAGTGTGGGGCTGGATGAACACAGCAGGCCAAGCAGCATCTTAGAGGCACAAAAGCTGATGTTTTGGACCTAGACTCTTCATGAGAAAAGGAGGAGCGGGGAGAGGGTTCTGAAATAAATAGGGAGAGTGGGGGAGGCGGATCGATTACAAGAGAGTTGCAGCAGGAGAGAGATCCTCTGAGGTTTGTCCGGAGGGAGGAGGGTAACTTCTTCAGGTTAGGCATCCCTGGAAGAGGCTTCACAGTGAGGTTAAAATTGTATCAGAGATAATGGGAACTGCAGATGCTGAAGAATCTGAGATAACAAAGTGTGGAGCTGGATGAGCACAGCAGGCCAAGCCTAAACTGAAGAAGTTACGCTTCTCCCTCCGGACAAACCTCAGGGGATCTCCCTCCCGCTGCAACTCTCTTGTAATCTATCCTCATCCCCCTCTCTCCCTATTTATTTCAGAATCCACTCCCCCATCTCCTTTTCTGATGAGGGGTCTAGGCCGAAACATCAGCTTTTGTGCTCCTGAGATGCTGCTTGGCCTGCCGTGTTCATCCAGCCTCACACTTTGTTGTCTTGGATTCTCCAGCATCTGCAGTTCCCATTATCTCTGTTTTTTCCTTCACGGATGCTGCCAGACCTGCTGAGCTTTTCCAGCAATTTTGTTTTTGATCCTGATTTACAGCATCTGCAGTTCTTTCGGTGTTTATTCCATTTGGAAGGTCAAGAGTAGCAGGTACATGGGAACACCACCTCCTGCAAGCTCCCAGCCAAGCCAGTCGCCATCCTGACTTAGAAATATATCGTCGTTCCTTCACTGTTGCTGGGTCAAAATCCTGTATTTCCCTCTCTTACAGCATTGTGGGACAACCTGCAGCACACTGACTGCAGCAGGTCAAGAAGGCAGCTCACCACCAATTTCTCAAGGGCAAAACAGGACAGGCAATAATCTCTGGCCCAGCCAGAGATGACTACATCCCACTAAATTCTGACATAATGAATAGCATGCATTCATGGGATGAGGGCGTCACTGGCCAGGCAGCATTTATTGCCCAGAGGGCAGTTGAGAGTCAATAACATTGCTGTGTGTCTGGAGTCACATGTAGGCCAGACCAGGTAAGGATGGTAGGTTCCTTCCTTAAAGGACATTAGTGAACGAGTTGGGTTTTCCCGACAATCGGCAATGAATTCATTGCTATTACTAGATTTTTCATTCCAGGTATATTTTTTATTAATTCAGATCCCAGTATCCAACAACAGCAGATTTAAACCCGGAATGTTATCTTGCTAGTTCTCTAAAAACTAGCAGAGTGCCTCAGAATATTCTACAACTGCAAGACAGCATCTTTGGGTTCATTGGTGCATTAGTTTCAGACCGGCTGTGGATTGCAATAAGTTCTGAAATTGAGTGAGATTGGTCTTTTGTGGCCTGGGAAGTGGGGAGGGTGACAGAGTCGCTGAGGTCTTCAGCTCAGAAGAAGGCCCTTTGGCCATCGAGTCTTTGCTGTTCAATAACAACCCCCTGACTATTCTAATCCCACTTCCCAGCACTTGGCCCATAACATGGATGTCTTGGCATTGCAAGTGCGCACCTAAATGATGAGGGTTTCTGCCTCTTACACCCTCACAGGCAGTGAGTTCCAGATTCCCTCCACCCTCTGGATGAAAAAGTTTTTCCTACATCTCCTCGAAACCATTCATTGCTCACCTTAAGTTTATTCTCCCTGGTCATTTACCCTTCCATCAGGGGAAAAAAGTTTCTTCTTGTCGACACTATCTTGCCCCTCATATTTTCACACATCTCAACCACATTCTCCTGAGGAGAATGTGATTGTACATGCTGATGTACATGCTCTTTGTCTGGGTCTGAGACAGTGCAGACTGCCCTTTTCTAATCTTCCAGATTCAGTTCAATCTCCAAAACCTTTTTTAAAATTTCCCATTGAGAATGCCTCGAAGACAACCCAGTGACAATGACAGCAGCTAGATGTAGGCAGAGTTATGTGCTGTCACTGAGCTGAGGCTGCCCGCTCCTGCTAATCTTGTGACAGTATTGCATTGTTTGGACAATGAGGTGTTTCATCAGGGAATTTGACCCGAGCACAAAGAGATCTTGTACATTAACGCATGAATGGTCACAGTTGGTTAACTTTCAAATGAAAGGCTTTCTGATGTTTTAACACATTAACGGTCCAAAGAATCCAAAATCTTGGCTGAGCAAAAATTAAATCAAAATGGGTCTTAAAATTTTGTTAGAAAAGCTAATTGTATCATCCAGCTGCGTCTTCATCCTGTTGTTTCAGAGATAGCAGAAGGTGCAGATGCTGGAGAATCTGAGATAACAATGTGTAGAGTTGGGTGAACACAGCAGGCCAAGCAGAAGGGTCTAGAGCCGAAACGTTAGACTTCCTGCTCCTCTGATGCTGCTTGACCTGCTGTGTTCATCCAGCTCTACACCTTGTTATCTCTCTTCAGCCTGTTGATCTGAATTAGAGCTTGATATTATCACTTCTGGCCTGATGGTAATAGTTACGTACAGGTAGAAAAGAGGTTTAAAAAAAATGTCATGTTCCTTACTGTTCGGCAGTTCCCACATTTGGCTGTTGATCAGGATCAGATGTGATTCCCCCACAGGTCAAATGTTTCATGTACAGTTAGCTAAAAATCTGATCCCATAATCGAAGATGACTTCCCATAAAGTGCTGCACTGTCAGAAATGCATTTCTAGAATCTAGCGTCAATCCCATTTCCTGACTTCTCTTTCCAAGGACACAGAAAATACCTTAGCACAATTCAAAGATGAGCAAGGAACTTTTCCCCAGGTCCTAGCTAATGTTTATCCTTAGGCAACATCACTAAAACAGATTTTTGGATCATTTCAAGCAGAAATGATATTTCTCACGTTATTATTATATTGTTGTTGGAGGACAAGTTGGCTGTTCATTTTCTATCTCACGCCAGTGACCAAAACAAACCTCACTGGCTACAAAGTGCTTTGGGATGCATGTGTGGTACTGTACTTCATTACCAAAATACAATTTATTTCCATTTTTCAAACAGCTGCATATGCTTTTTGTAAGCGTACATCTCACAAACATCCACTTGGGTGAGTTACTGGAAGCCAGTTATAGAATCATAGAGTCCTACAGCACGGAGTCAGGCCTTTTGGCCCAAACTTTAAGCCCATTTCCTTCCACTTGGCCCATATCCTTCTAAACCTTCCCCATCTGTGCCTTTAAATGTGGTTAATGTGCCCACCTCAACCACATCTGCTGGCAGCTGGTTCCAAATGCATAAGACCCTCTGTGTAAAAAAAAAACTGCCCCTCAAGTTTCCATATAATCTTTCCCCTCTTACCTTAAACTGGACGTACATGGAATAGTGTAGGTTAGATGGGCTTGAGATCGGTATGACATGTCAGCGCAACATCGAGGGCCGAAGGGCCTGTACTGTGCTGTAATGTTCTACGTTCTATGATGCCCTCCAGTCTTCAATTCCCCAACCTTGGGAAAAAGACTGAGTGCATTCACCCTATTCATGCCTCAAATGATCCTCCCTCAGTCTCCTGCACATTAAAGAGACAAAGTCCCAGCTTGTCCAACCTCTCCCTATCACTCAGTCCCTTGAGTCCTGACAACATCCTTGTAAATTTCTTCCGCACACGTTTCAGTTTAAAAACATCCTTCCTAAAGCAAATGTGCCCTCACTAACATCATGTACAGCTGCATCATAGCTTACCAACTTCTACTCAATATCCTGGCTGATCAAGGGCAGTGTGCCAAAAGCCTTCTTCCTGTCTACCTGTGACTCCAGAGAACCATGCACCTGAACTCCAAGGTCCCCTCTTCTACTACACTCCGTAAGGCCCTACCATTCTCCATGAAATTCTGGCCTGGATTTGACTTTTACAGGCCTCCCACTTGCCAGAAGTTCCTTTGCCTGCAAACAAACTACTCCAATCAACCCCTGCAAGCTCCTGTCTAATTCCATCAAAATTCACCTTGCCCCAATTTAGAACTTGAAACTGTGGACCAGTTTTGTTTTTTTCCGTAACTATTTTAAAATTAATACCATCACCAACTGAGGCTCACTGAGGTGGCTAGATAGTGATAGATGCTGAAACTATTGAACCTGGTCACTTCAAACCACTAATCTTGGCTGGAAATGCAAACTCAGATCTTCTCAGTGGAAGTCCATGTGGAGCCCAGTACATCAGCCAGTTCCAGCTACTTCATATCTTCTGGCTGTTATTTATGTTGACAGGGGCTCACAGCAAGGAGAATGGAAAAGTAGGACAGTTAAGAAGAATCTGTCCTTGAATCTTCCCTATTGTCAGGTCCTTCTTGTATGTGAAGTGGCATTAAAATAAAGCCGTAGAACTTAATGGCTTTGCACCCTTCCAACCGTATCTCTGTCATAATATTGCATACATTTTGAATAAAATTATCCTGTTTCACTTTGCAGCATAGCTGCTCCCCGTACACTAACAGGTCCAGCATCTCTCTCAGAAGAATTGCTGTGATGGAGGAGACACATGCCAGATTACGACAGGAATAGTTCTCAACCACCTCTTCTTGAAGACTAGCAGACAGAGCAGGGATTTAATGAATCCACCCAACTGCAAGTCCCAAGTGTAACACTCACAAACAGGTCCACAGGACAGACTAATTTATACAGAAAAAATGTGTTTATATTAGCACCTTTCATACTTGTCCCAAGTTGTCTCACAGCCAATGAAAGGCTTTCTGAAGTACAATCAGTATTGTAATTGAAAACAAAAACATTCAATTTACACACAGCAAATTCCCACACTGAAAATCACAGGCTGAAATACTGATGAAGGGACAAATATTCATCAGAATACTGTTGAGACCACGCAATTTTTTATACATACATAGGTGGTTTTTATATATAGGTGGAATAACAGTATCTCAGTTTAATTTCTCAAAGGATAGTGCAGCTCTATCCTCCTGGCATTTAAACAATATTCTCTCTGCTCCTTCACTAAGGGTCTTTCACACCCATGGTGCAGTTCCACAGCTGCTGGCAACTCCAAGACCACTTCACACATCATCCATATTGTCATTTTAAGCAGGCTGTTTGGCTACATGAGGCATCATATCTAAAATCATCAATGACCAATTGTGGAAATCCTGGATGATTTTATCACTCAGAAGATACTACTTGCAGTTGCAGTCCTCTAACTGATATCAGGACACTGAACACAGTATCAAAGCTGGGCCCTCTGCTCTGTGTGGGTCAGTGTCACAGCAGGCAAGGCTTAGTTTGGACTTTTCTTTCATGTGTGTCAAGCAGGCACTGTGGTGTTTTCACAAATGCCAGCTGCCTGCCTGTTTGAAAGCGTTACGACATCAAAACATTTCAGCATGGGATCACTGACTGATCTCTAATCCACATCAAAGTCTTGAAAATTACAGCATCAGCCTATCAGCTTCCAGCTTTCCCCTCCAAAGGGACTGAATATTCTTTTCATCTGCAATTCAAAGTGCTCAATGCAGAAACCAGTCAATAACGCATTAGCCACACAACTGAGTCACTAACTGGAGCTCTCAATCTCGTGCCCCATTTCTCTGTAATATAATCCAGTTTTCTAAATGCCCTGTCGTATCCAATGGAAAAATTCAGCAACAGAGGATAATTGCACATAGGCAAGTTTGGCTAATCCTCAGGCACTTGCAGCAGAGCTGTAAGGCAAGGCAAAATGTGAGTGAGACAGAACAGGCACGACCATAAAACAAAAAGCAAAGAACTGTGGATGCTGGAAATGTGAAATAAAAGCAGAAATGGCTGCAGAAATTCAGCAGGTCTGGCAGTATCTACGGAGAGAAAGCAGAGTCAATGTTTCGGGTTTGACAGTGTAGGAATGCTCCGTTAGGTCCAGCACAAGCCAGGTCCCTCACCTGGTCTATTCCCAGGAATTCAAGGTACAGCTGACCTCGCACTCTGTTAGCTAGAGTCGGAGCAGGGTGGGGAAAGACAGTAAGGTGCCAGCCATCATTGCTGCAAAGCACATTTGGGACAAGAGCAGGCTGGACCGCCAGAAGACAGATCGTGCAGACTCAAAACATAGCAACTAAAGACTTGGACATACTGGAAGGGAGGCATGGTTGGCAATTGTAAAATTCATTTTGAGCTATTGCTGTATTTAAAATAAAATCTGCAATTTGGCTGAATAGATTAATAACTTGCCTGCATTTTTAAAAAAACTGCCTTAGGTCTGACTGAGGCTAAGTATGCAATTATTAGTCAGTGAAAGGAGATCAATCAAAAGTGTGGGCTAAAATTATTTTAATCATAGCCCTGCATGCTGTGGCTTCATGATGCCTAGAGTTAAATATTGCTCACTATTTCCCTGTCCAGCACAAAGCCATATGGACCTGCTGTGATCCCCTGTTTGTGCCAGGTTAGCTGACCGCAGCCAAGCAGCATTTGGGATGCGATAAAGGGACATTATTTCCCTTATTGCTGAGTAAGTTACCTGGGGTTTTTATCATGATTGTCCCCCCATCATGGCAGCAGGGACAATACGCTAGGGCACCATCTGGACATTATAAACTGCTCTCTCTTCTCAGATTCCGTTTCTCTACCCTTTCAGAACAGTCATCAATACTGGAGTTCTTCAACATCCATGCCCCCATCGATTACTTTGTCCTTGCAAACTACCTCCTCAACTTTAAATTTCTCTTCATTCCAAATTCTCTTTTGTTTTTTAATTTTTGCCTGGTTGATAAACCCAGCATTAGCGGTTCTGAAGAAGCTGGTGCTGAGCCACACTTTTGAACTGCCACAGTCCCATGTGATGTAGGTAAACTCAATGCTGTACAGGAGAGAGTACCAGGATTTTAACCCAGAAACAGTCAGGCAGCAGCAATATGATTCCAAGTCAGGATGGAGTGTGGCTTGTTGGATAACTTGGTGGATGATGTTCCCCATGTGCCTGCTGCATTGTTATTTTAGATGGTGCAGCTCATGGCTTGGAAGGTGCTTCTGAAGGGACCTAGGCAGTTGCTATACAGCATCTTATAGAT